>NW_010413939.1:17833-48519 GCF_000710305.1 Buceros rhinoceros silvestris
TGCTGAAGGAGTGGAAAATGCAAGTCCTGTGATGAGATGGTCCTCAATAAATACAGCTTAATTTCAGCCAGGAAACTTGAGTTTGTAGTCATGGGAGCTTTCAGACAGAACTCTGAAGTAGTGTGTTAGTTTTGGGCTCAGAAAGATGAGCACTTCTTTTGTTCTAAAATGCATTTGCAAGAAATTTCTCCTTTTGGGGCCAAGCGCTTTATCTGCAGTTTGCACTTGCCAATACTCTGTTTTGTAGAGAAACAACATCTGTACATGATTGAGAGTGGCTGTATCCAAGCTGGTTTGCCTGCTTGTTTTGCAAAATGCAATCTCTGCTACTCCAGTTCCAAATGTAATCCCAACTATGCAGGCAATGCATCAGAGCTGAGTGGGAAGGGTCAAGAAAATTCTGGACTTTATTGGTGTGGATCCTGGGACAGCTCAGGACAGAATTCAGCGTGGGGACAAGTCTGCCACAAAGGGATCGCAACCTTATTCCCCAAATCCTGGCAATACAGACAGGCAAAAATACGGCATGGAGGGGGATGCGTGAACATCTCTGAACGCAGGGCTGTAGGATTTCAGCCACAGAGTTTCAGAAGGAAAAGCCAGTGGAGCGTGTGCCAAACTGAACGCAGGCTCTAAGAGGAAGACTGGGTGAAGCTGCTGACCAGTCCAGGGTTAAGATGGTTCTACAAAGCCCAGCAAATGCCTGCCCTAAGGCTGCTTTCTCCACCCTGAGAGGAAGCCTCGCATTTAGCAGCTGGCTATGCCAAGTGAGGTATAGATTGTATGTCTGCAATGAGGAAGCCTGCTGGTCAGAAAGAGAAGATAGAGAGGGGAATAATCTGGCTGTAGTCAGGCTTGCTGTGGTTCTGATTTTTCTAGCTCACAGGCTGGGTGCAGAAATCAAGCAGGCATCTACAAGCTTAAACAGCAGAATGAGAAATCTGGGATGCTGAATTATACCCCCAAAGCTGTGCCTCGTCGATGACCACCATTCGGTCAGCCTAGCTCGCTGTTATGATTAATGCAGGAGAAATCTGGAACCAAGCAACAGTGAGTCAGAATTACAGCAGCAGCTGTGCCAGGGCCCTTGTCTAGGGACAAGACAGCTGACGGGGGCTGTAAAGCTGGCTGGAGAGATACTTGAGGAAAAATGAAGGAAATAATGACTGCATGCTCTGCACAAAGAGGCTTTCTGTGACCTACAATTAAGTGGAAGGAAGGAGGTGTGATTCAAAGTGATTGTGGTTTGCAGGAGTTAAATTTAACTGTGGTCCGAGTGTACGGTCAAAGGAGCGTCCCAGTTCTTGTTCTCAGCTGCGGGTATAAAGCCCCAGTGTGTTACGCTGGCAATAGTCTGTCGCTTTGACACTGCTGTGAACCCGCTCCCTCCTGCCAAGCTCGAGCTGTCCCGTGAACATGGCAATGTGGCTGAGCGGTGCTGGTCGTCACTCGCTGGTTCAGGTGTGCAGGTGGACTGTGCTCTTGCGGAGTTACCTTCACAGTGTGTCAGGCTCTGAGAACTGGATGTTCCTGGCACCTTCCCGCTGTAAAACCTGAGCGAGCTGGTGGTGACCGTTGTCCTCAAGAGTTTTCTGCCACTGTGGATTTGCCTGCCCTGTAATTCGCTCTGGGAAAGTTTTCACTTGTTTTTCGTCCAAGAATGGGGTTGGGTTTTTTCAGTCCACGTCAGGAGCAGGCTGTTACGCTCATGGAGTATCCATTTTCCCGTGAAACTCAAGTTCTTGGCAAAATATCGTTAACTTTTGTTGTTCCCTCTTGCTAATATTGACTCCAGTTGTTGAAAAGTTCCTTCCCAACCTGTTCCGCGGGCAGGACTTGTGGATTTGATGGGTTCCGTGGCTCCTGCAGTCAGTCACGTGCTTTTTCCAGGATCAAATGCAGGCGGAGGGTTGCACTTGTTTCTGTATGGACTGTTCTAGCATGAAATCGGAACCAATTCTAGGTTGGAGTTAAAACTTTCACCCAGTGATATATTGAGGTTGACAAATCAGGTGTTGATTTTGGTTAAGATGACAGGAAAAAATCGTTTCTAACCTGTGGTTGATATGTTTCTTCCCCCTTGGGATTTTTTTTGACGCAGCTGGCACGAGCCACAGTACGAGATCCCAAAACCGGTGTCCTAACAGTGGCCAGCTACAGGGTATCCAAAAGGTAAGTGTGGAGAAGAGTGTAGCTTCAAGGGGTTTGTGCTTAACAGCTGTCATCTGCTACCTGCAGCAGAAGTCTTGAGCTGCTTTGCGTGTCGCCAAAGCTCGCACAACAAATGGCTCTCGTGGCCACCCAACTGAAGGCAGAAGAACCTTCCTGCCTTGGGAAATGGGTGGTTGTGGTTGGTATTTCAAAATAACACAGGTCAATCCTTCCCTTGTCCTAGCTCGTGGTTGGAGGAAGATGATGATCCTGTTGTGGCCAAGGTGAATCAACGAATGCAGCAGATCACAGGGTTAACAGTGAAAACAGCCGAACTCCTGCAGGTTGGTACGCTTGTCCTGTCGGACCGTGCTGGGAAGCTGAGCTGCTGGTCAGGGTGGTTGGGTGCCTGCCCTGTCCCTCCTGGGTGTTCTCTGGTCTGACTACACTCATGGCGAAGGTGAGTTAGGTGGTGTGGGGTGTTCCTAGCTGCTGCTCGCTGTAAGGACCTGGCCCTGTGCCGATAGAAAGCCTGGCTGGCTCCTGCCCTGTCCCTCCTGGGTGTTCTCTGGTCTGACTACACTCATGGCGAAGGTGAGTTAGGTGGTGTGGGGTGTTCCTAGCTGCTGCTCGCTGTAAGGACCTGGCAGGTAGATGTTTTCCCCTTGTGTCAGGCACAGAAGGATGAAGATAACAAAGAAATAGAAGATGCCTTTGTGCAGGCAATGGTGATTTATCAGTTTCTTCTGAGGGAAGTGCCTGCCACTTATTTTCAAGTCTGCAAAAGTTGAACCTTCTTCCTAGTTGGAACCTGCCAAAGACCCAAATATTTTTCATAGTCCTGCTATATTCTCATAGGAATCCTGATCTTTGGCTGTTGGTTGGGGAGAGGCAGGAGAGTAGAACCGGTACAGCCCTGCCAGAATAGCTGTGCCTTGGCCTGTTTGCTGCTTCTCTTCCTCCATCCTCCTTGAATTCCTGGTTTAGAGCCTGGTTGAAGTGCAGTAACCAGGTAATTGTGTAGTGACCTGGGGACATATTAAGTGCAGCCTCAGAGAAACTAAATCACACGTTCGTGATGCTTTTAAGCTACTGTGACCCTTCTGTGGTCCTGGATGTGCCTGTGTGTAAGAGATCATACACGTGTGACGTGGAATCTAATTCCATCTCCTAGTTTGGACACACGTGCTAGAGAATTACACGTACTCAGCTCCTTCCTCTTCAGAGCAAGCGTGTGGTAAGTATTGCTGCTGATTCACGTTAAAGAGGTTGTTGCAGTGTAAGAGGAGTGCTGCCATTGAAGAGCACTCGGTACTGAGAAATACTGAGTGAAACCCTCAAACTCTGAAGGAGAAAGAGCACTTAAACTGTTTCTCATCCTCAAACCTCAGTTCTGGTGATCTAAAGAGAAATCCAATGTCTTGCAGATAACAATCTTGCCACAAAGTGCTGTTTGTCAAAGTGTGTTTGGGATTTCTGAGAGCAAATGCTATTTTCTGCAGCAGACACTTGCATTTCAGTGGATGTTTATGCTTCCTTCTTCCTTGCTGTAGGTTGCTAACTATGGAATGGGAGGGCAGTATGAGCCACACTTCGATTTTTCTAGGGTAAGATTGCACTTGCAGTTGTTATTTTTGCTGGGGGGAGGAGCAGTTTGAGAAGACTGACACTTTTCTGTTAAAACACCTGATGTGTGGCCCTGTTGCATGGATGGATGATGACTTGAAAAACCTTTGCGCTGCTGCCTCTGCTGAAAGTTCAAGAGAACAATGAACAAACTTGCCTGCCTATCTCTGTCCCCTTGGCTCCTTGCACAGTATTCACTAGGAGATAGTCATGCAGCACTTATATGCTCTTTCCATTGCTTTGAGGTGAGGTCTGCAAGCCCTGGCTTGTGAGTCTGCCTTGTGCTATTAGGCTTCTGAGTTCAGCAAGGTTGTCCCAGTCCTCCTTTGCAGGAGCTAGTGGAGGAGGAGACATCTTCCCTCCGAAACAGTAGAAGTTATGGAAATCTTCACAGATCATACAGCCCTTCTGGCAAAATCTTCAGTGTGTGTGGCTGCAGCTATAGGTTCTGAAGAGGGTTTCTTGAGTCCGTGCTGTAGTGAGCAGAACTTGGAGCTGGTGGGTGCCAGATCCTCACTAGGCACTAGAGGGCTCTGCCTGGCAGATGACAGCTCTGGTTTGCTCTGAGTGGGGAGAAGAGGAGCAGATTCTTCAGTGCTGCCCTAAACCAGTGTCTAAGCAACTTAATCATACTGCAGAGCTATGGTGTCTGGCAACTTCACCTATGAAATCCATCTGATGCTTTAGTTGCCAGTACAGCCATGGCATTTCAGTGGAATTTGGCTGAATTCAGGCTGTCCTAGTGGTTTTACCTGGTAGAAGGGATTGCTGCAGCCAGAGCACAACCCAATAATTGGGTTTAAGCTGCCCAAGTTTAAAAAAAAAAAAATTTTACAAGAGAAAAGTTCTGAACTTCACCACTGTGGAATCTCATTCATTAGCTTTGGCTTATTGAGAGGATTTGCATCTTAACTCTAAGGCTGCTTCGTTTCCTGAGTCAGGCAAATGTTCTTAAATTTTCTTCGAAGCCTTTGAACTCAAGGACCTGAGGCACCAAACTGGCCAGCGTGGACTTTACTCTTGGATTAGGCAGCTGGAACAGAGCTCCACTTGGAACGTAACCTTGGCTGCTGCCACTGGTTCAGCCAGGGCCGTCTCGGAGTCTGCCCTGGTGCTGGCCCGCTCCTCCAGGCTCGCTGTGCATCGCACGTTTCGCTGGTGAGGGACACGGGTACTGCTGTGTCTCCCCACCTCGCAGCAGCCTTGCAGCTTTTTGTCCCCTGGCAGTTCTCAAATAGGGACACTTCAGCAGTTACAGCTCAGGTTTTGTTGGGCTCCGCAGAAGTTAGAGAACTCTTCTGCTGTTGAAGGTCAGAGCCGTGCCCTGGGTTTGGCAGTGGTGGCAGAAACCAGGGAGTCCCCTATATCGCAGTGCTCTGATGTTGGCTCCTGTGGGTTGAATTTGCATATGCAAATGCAAGAGCCTTTGTTTTCTTTTATGAACCCATCTCAGGAGAGATGTTTCATTTCTTGAAACGTACTTCAAGCAGGTTGATAACATCTTAAAGATGGTGGCTGTGGTTTTCCTTGCCGTTTGTCTTTTCTAAGACCAATTCCTTCTCTTTAACTGTGGAAGCTTTTTGGGTTTGTGTGGAAGAGTGCACCTTCACGGCTGAGAGTCCTTCCTGACTGTGAGCAAAGGAAACAAACTTCTAATTGTGTGTTTTTGAAGGTGGGAGGAACATGTTGGTATTCTAGATGTTCCTTTCACTTCTCAGCTGGCACCAACATGATCTTATACTTCAACAAACGAAACTACAAAGATTCCTGCAGAGTAAAGACAGCTTGCTCTTTTTGATGTGGTCTTTAGTCAGTCACCTGAAACAAGTTCAGCACTGCTGCTCCGCAGTTGTGCCTGCTAGCAAAAAGTGCAATTTCTCTCCTCATGACAGGATTTTGTTGAGTCTCTACTGCACCTACAAATACCTAGTGTGTAATTGAAAGCCCTCTGAAGAGGAGTGCTTTATACTCACCTCAGCTGTTGATCTCAGACCAGTGTCCTGTACAGTAAAGTCCCGTTAACTTTACATAGACAGCATCTGTGCCACAGGCCCCAGAAACATCCCCCCTGTTCTGCCCCGAGCATTGCTTCAGTGCTACTTCTCCTCCCAGCACCCCAGAGCTGCGCGCATGCAGTGATGCACCCTGGCTGCAATCGCTGATGGCTTCATGGCCCTGTATCGATTGTCCCCTTTCTGTTCCAACTCTTTAAACTGGGCTTCAGGGTCTCTGTGGAGCTGCACATCGGTAACTCTAGTGTGAGCCTGTCTGGAACGCGGGTTAAAGTTGTTGTCTGTTGCAGCGACCCTTTGACAGCACACTCAAATCGGAAGGAAATAGGCTAGCGACGTTTCTTAACTATGTAAGTACCTCTGTTTGTCTGCTGTCTGTGAGCTCGAAGTTTGCAGTTACTCTCATTTAATTTTATAGAAAGATGAGCCAGATGCTTTCAAGCGGTTAGGGACTGGAAATCGTGTGGCCACTTTTTTAAACTATGTAAGTATGATGATCCTTTATGCATTGAGTGTAACTTTAGTGGTGTCTTGTTTACAGCTTGTGCAGTTGGTTATGTGTAGAGATCCCCTGGCGTCTGGTAGTAAGGATTTCATTCTTCTTGCAGCATCAGGTGCTGTCCCATCTGGGCTGGCAGAGTTCTGGTGGTATTAAACCTCAGAACAGAAAATTTGAATGCAGGGCCCAGCTTCCCCTTTTGGCCACTCTACTGTGAATTCTTTGGCTTCACTGTTACCCTCTTGGTGGGAGAGGAGAATTTGGCTTATTTCTCAAAGGCAGGTGCTTGGGGCACTGTTTGAGAACTTGACTATCAGCCGCTTGCTGAGGCAGTCATGTTCTTCCACCACTGTTTGACAGCACTTGATGCTGTGGTCTGTCGGCCTCCGCTTCAGCTGTTTGTCAGAGCTAGAGGCACTGGCGTGGCTGTTGCTTCACCACGTGGAGGAGACATAGCTAATAAACTCCGTGCAACTGGGTTCCAAGTGCAGGGTGAGGAGATGCAGTAGTTGCATGACTTAACAGCCTATGGACCATGTACACTGGACTCGTGGCCGCTGGTGCCCTCCTGTTCTCGTGGGAGTCTTCTGACAAGTTTATGCATCAACCTGTATTACTAGATCAGTGATTAGGATCAGCTAAACCTGAGTGGTACAGCTCCAGATTTGAAGTGCTGTGAAGCAATGTTGCTGACTGGGCTGGTACTTTGAGTGTGCAGAGCAGCTCGAAACAGAACTAGAAATACTTTCAACTTGGTGTGGCAGGGGGAGAAATAATCTCTGAAACAAGAGTCACAACATGATAGGGAGCTGTGAACCCTGCTGTGAAGAGGCTTTCATTTGAAATTGGCTCCATCCTTATTTTGCTTGCTTCTCAGGCTTATGGACAAGCCTTGATTTAGAGCAACTGATAGGCACCTTGTTCCCTGCCAGTTGTACATGGTCAAAGGCGAACCACCCTCATATGTCCTTTGTAGAACATCTCGTATGTACACCAACCTTTACTAAAAAGAGTGGTTGTGTTGCTCAGACATAGGTGTTAACTTGCAGAGTTGCATGCATGTGCTTTCTAGCTGGCAGGGGCAAAAACCTGTGCACCTGTGGCATCTTATGCCCTTTTGTTGTAGGTACCAAGCAGGAGGACACCAGAGTGGTAATAACATCTGCTTTAAACAGAAATCTGAGTTACAACAGGAAACATGGGGTCTAGGGCAGTGTATTGATAGTGGTTTAAATTTGGTGGGAGCTGGATTGGACTCATCTGTTTCTTTTAATTAGAATCTGATCAAAAACTTACTGAGATCAGTGGAAAGCCTTTCTGTTCTTAATGGGAATGTTTCCAGGAACTTCAGCAGGTTTTGGATCAAGCCTTGAATTTATCATGGATGTGTTTGTTTCCAATGTATTCTACATAGTTAAATTCATTCCAGTGCAGAAGGGCAAAGCATAGAGAGATGCTTTTCTTTAGTCACAAAGCTGTATGCATTAAAGCTTGAGATGCAGAGGTGTAACATCCCTGGTGAGCACCACAGGAACAGTGCAGAAAGGAGGCTTGCTAAGAGTTTGTATAGTTTTTGAAGTGGTTGACCAAGATGCATAAACTAATTTATGAAAATCAGTTCCAAAGACATGGTTTCAATTGGAGGAAACATGTGGTTTAACAGACACTTACTCGTTTTCCTAACTGGATCATAAGCTGGAATGAAATGCTTGAAACTGCTTTACTCTGAAGTCCTCTCCTTTGTTGCAGAGTATGAGCTGATTAATACTCCAGGTATGTGACTTCAGGGCGAATTCCTTGTGTGGTAGATTACATGTAATCTAGACTAAGTGCTGAACGAAAGCCTGTAACAGCAGGTGCTGTTACTTCTGCAGTTGGTGCTGGTTGAAGCCCATCCCTTCCTCATTTGTGCCTCTCGTAGAGGTGAAGTAGCAACCTCTCTCTGTCAGGGCTTGGGGCGCTTTAGCTTGTGGGATGGTTGTACAAAAAGCATTGTAAATGGACAGAGATTGTGGACTTTGTTTTCTCAGATGAGTGATGTAGAAGCTGGAGGAGCTACAGTTTTCCCAGATTTTGGGGCAGCAATATGGCCCAAGAAGGTAAAGCCTGTTTATGTGTTTTTTTGCATTTCCCACCCCGTACTGTGACCCAAATAATTGTTTCGGCGAGGCTGTGACTGACCTGGGTCTGGTATCACTTTTCAGGGAACAGCAGTGTTTTGGTACAATCTTTTCCGAAGTGGTGAGGGCGATTACAGAACCAGGCATGCGGCTTGTCCGGTGCTAGTTGGCTGTAAGTGGGGTAAGTACCACTCCTTGAGGAACAAAACCTGAGGGAAGGCTCGTGTGTGGGTGAAGCTGGTGATAAACTGAACTGTTACCACAGCACTTAACCTGGGGGTGGCCATTTGACCACTGGAGTCGCTTGGCCGCGATGACATCTCCCACGTTGGTACCGTGTCATATTAAGCAGCTGCGTTGTTCAGCCGTAGCTTTTCTGCTGGGTTTGGTTTGTGTCAACGGCAGCACAAAGTGCGGAAGAATGTCACTGGGGTTGTGTCACTTGAATTGTCACTTGACTAGGATCAGGTCTGTTGCTACAAAGATTTGTGTGTGGTTTTACTGCAGAAGGAGGAGAGCTCCTCGTAAGGTAACGATGTCTGGACACTGGGAATTTCTGTGAACTGCTGGAGTCCATTCCCACACCCGCCTCCCCCAGCCTCCAAGGTATTCCCCTGGAGAGCCAGTGCTGGTCTGGGATACCAGACCCAGAGTCTACCGTGCTGTTACTGTTGGCCCCACGGTTGTGCGGTTGGAAAGATCTGTTCTTCCCGTGTCTTTCCCGTTGGGTGGGTAGAGAAAGACAAGCAGGATCCTCAGGCTGAGAGAGGAGATTTTCCCTGAAGTAACTGTCTGGATTGCAGGTGAGACACACACTGGCTACGTGGTGCTAGCTAATTTCACGTCCTTTTTCCACAGTTTCAAACAAATGGTTTCACGAAAGAGGAAATGAATTCTTAAGACCTTGTGGGAGAACAGAGGTTGACTGAAACCCAAGCTGCTGCAGGCCTTCGGTTGTCTCCTTTTCTACTGTTGTTTGTTCCGGTTCATTTCTAAGAAATGACCCATCTTATTCTCCAACAGTCCTAGCACTTTACCCACAAAGGACAACAAACCATGTAACACCTGTGAAAGTAAACGGTGTGTACACATACTCGTGTTTTGGGTGCTGTTGTTTTCATACCCCTGCTCCTGGCCATCCTCCCTGACCTGCCTTCCGCCCTCCCCACGTCCCCTGTACTGGTGGTGCAAACAGTGCTGTGGGCGATTCGGTGTGTTTTGGGTGCCTGGTCTTGTGCCTTTTGTACCTCAGAAGATTTAGATGTTAAATATTTCTTTGAACCAAAGATGGTTTTTTTAAAGTTTTGTGTACATGTTGATTTTATTGTATTTCTATGGATCACAAGTTTTGAATCAAAAATAAATGTTCTTTCCATAAAGCGGTTCTCTATTCCGTGTCATTAACAGGTCTGTCAGTGCCTGGGTTTGGGGAGCAGCGGGCTTTTAATTCTTCCTTTATTGAGGGCCTGTTGCTTTGTTGCCCTTTTTATGTAGAAAATACCTCATGGTTTTGGAGAGTGGTTTAAGACACAGAAGTGTTGCACCTTGTACTGAAGCTGTGAAGGCTGAATTTGTGCATTGAAGCTACACCGTATGCAGGGAGCAGGCAGGCTGCACGCCTTAATGTCCTTGTGTAGAGTGGAGCGGGGTTTTGTCTCGCCCTTCAGAGAGGCTTTGCCCTTTGAACCCAAGGATTCAGATTTTCCTTTGCCTTTTTTGCTTTGGTAGCACGTGTCTGTGATGGCCACAGGCCAACACATGGGAGGACGGTGGTGTCCGCAGTAGAATGGAAATCCTATTTCTGAATTATATTTCAGAAGAAATGACAGTTAACTGCTAAGAGATGAATGAGCAGAGTTATGGAGAAATAGGCAAATGGGTCAAGTGGAAACTTGCCGTTAGTGCCAGACTACTGTGAAGATATGCCACTGTGAGGGTGGGTTGACTTCAGATCGCTCCCTGACCATTTCTGATATGGATGTGACTTCATGGGAGCGTGGGTGGCCGCAGGTGAACTTAAAGCCAAAAATGGAAATGGGTTTACAGCCATAAATAATTGCTGAGAGACTGACTTGGAAAACGAATATACCAACACCGGAAACCGGCTTGAGAAAGTGGAATAAACTTGGATGACACCGAAACATGCAGTTGCAGTCAAAATTGCCACATCACAAACAGGTTTCCTCTGTACTTCTCCCTTGTGCAACGACTGAACAAGCCAGGCCGAGGTGATGCTTCGAACAGCTGCAGGCAGGGTTAGACCCAACACTCCCGTGCAGGGGGGGAGGCGGCCCTGCAGAACGGAAGGGTTTTACAGGTGAGGTATTGATTTATTGTATTGATGACAACACAATGTGACAGCAATGTGTGTTCATGAGCCCTGGAGTTTTACATGTGAGGAATCTATCAACCTGATAGTTATTGCTTAAATCAGCACTAGGTACATGAGTCCAGTACGGCTTTAATTTTTCTGTTAAACCACTGGCTGAAGAGAGAGGTCTTGGATTGCCCAGGCAGAAGCTTGTTGAGCTCTAGTTGATGCTAGTGAAATGAGAGGAACATCCAGTCTGGAAAACAAGCTTTGTGTGAACCGTTAGAACAGGTAGCTGTAGGAATCACAAGATTTTTTCCTAAAAGCTTTAATGACCGAGCACAGCATAGCTCAGTCATTGCTCTCTAATCTCAGCGCTCCTTTGCTTGCCAGGAATGTTGTGGTTGTTGGCTGGCTCTTCAGAATGCTTCAGAGTTGACCTCTGGTTTTCTTAGTGAAATCTCTCAGCACAACATAAACTTGGGAAATAAGGAGTTTTGCTTTATGGCAAAGTGTTCACCATGACAGCCTCACAGATGCGAAGAGCTGACGGTGAGCCAAGGCCCCCGCCTCTGCCTGGAATGCTTTGGATTGCAGGGCGAGGAGGAGGAATCTACTTGAGACTTTCTGTCAACGTGGTGTGTTGACAGATAAAGTTCACGTCAGGACTCTGGCCAAAAATTTGCACATCCCACTTCAGAAATAGTGCAGTTGGCTGGGAAATACTGTGGTGAACTGTGTTATCTCCTACTGAACTTCACAGGATAACTTCCCTTGCTTGTTTCCTCCAGGTAAAACCCCTGTCCCATTTTGTGGGTTGTCTCCCACCTTGCTCCAGGCCATCCTGCGAGTAGATGTGATGGAGGTGGATGCAGAACTGCCCAAATGTCAGGCTGCTTCGTGTGCTGTGTGCAGGGTTTGCTTCGTGCTAACCTGATCTGAAGAGGAATGACTGCTTGAGAGAAATGAGCACAGGGGATTTGCGGGTGTTCTGGAACCTCCCAGCCATGTCTGTGCAGTCTTATGGTCCCTGTTCTTTCTCCTACTGTTCTAGAAAATTAACAGAATATGGTAATTGGCCTAAAATTAAGCCTATGGTGTAGTTGGGTAGTTTTTAGATCTAAAAGAGAAGATTCATGTGCTGGAACAAATAACCCTTGCTCTCTCTAGGCACAGAGAGCTTCTGCCTGTGTGTCACTGGTATGGTATGTGCTGAAGTGTTCAGACTGAAATGGTTTTTCCCCCAATGTGCTCCTGACTCTTCCTTCCTTCACAGGGTTTAAGGTGCTTAGTACAGATATTCCTACACAGTCCAAGGGCTGACTGTGGACGAGCAGCTGCCAGACACTTTGAAGTGCTTTGGGACCTGTCAGAGGGGTCCCCGGGTCACATCTGTTGGAGTGAGCCTGCTGGTGAGGTCACAGCACTGCTTGGTTTAACAGGGACGGCAGAAAGCAGAGACTAAACTCTGATGGAAAGATGGTCTCTTATCATGGCCTGTGTGGTCATAAGAAGAACAGCCACCCCCAGCCCATGCCAGTAATCTGCATTCAGTCTGAGCATGTGGTTTCTCAACACTTGGCCTGAATGTTGCTGGTTGGACTTAAGATCTTAAAGGTCTCTTCCAACCTAAATGATTCTATGACATGCTGGGTCACTGGGTGGCCCTGGTGTGGCTGTCCCAGTGGGTTGGGAAACCACCTAAAGCCTTCAGGATCAGCTGCCAGAGGCTCAGTGAAGACTTACCTTTTCATCTACACTAGAAGTTAGTTCTCTCACCAGTAGAAATACCTGTGACAATCATCTATTTAATCCCCTTAGAGGGGAAAAATGTGTAGTGTGAGTGGAGAAAGGGTTGGGCTGTCATGGGCAAGGGCAGCTGTGCAAGCTGTGGTAGAGAGCACCTGGGGTGTTCTGGGAGGAGGACTGTGGTGATACTAGGTGAGCGAGTTGTGCACCTCAGCTGAGCTGTGAAATCCCAGAAGAGGAAGGGTGTGTTTTCAGTGATGCCATGTTTTGAGATGAGGGTGGTGTGTGTGTGTGTGTGTAAAAGGCAGTGAAAGGACACAGCTGTCCCTCAAGCCTCTTGCTTCTGCTCTACCCATACTGTAGACCAGGACAGAGAATCTCAAAGTGACTCAGCACCTGGAGGAGGAGCTGAAAGTGTCTGATCCTGGCCCTTGCCCTGTCTTCTGGAGAAGGTGAGTTTGGTGTGTGGGACTGCTGGTTCCTTTGGCTGTGGAGCAGTTGTATGTGGCTTCGTTTGAGTGTGGCAGCTGCATTCAGCTGGTAAGTGTCAACACTGTGGTCCAGGTGTGGCCCCTGTGGTGTTGCTGCTGCACCTCAGGTGTGCTGGCAGCCAGATCTCTCCTGTGCCCTATCACAATATGATGTTTCCACTTGGTTCTGCATTGATTTCCTCTACTTTATGAATGAGGGCAAACAAACAATGTTTGACTCAGCAAGGTCTGTCAGCAAGCCCTGATACCACATGTGGCCTTAGACTGTCACTTCTGAACAAGTGTTAATTTATTCACGCTCTCTGGTCTCACTTTGCCTCCACATGTATACTTCGGCAGGAGAAATTCTGCAAGGAGTGTGCTGTGGCTGTGGCTGTCCCCAAGCTGCAGCAGCTCTGCAGCCCTCACTGTGGGAGGAATGGTCATCACCTGTGGGGTGTCTGACTCTTGCAGGCACCCTCCTTTACCATGCAAAGGGTTCATCTGCTTCCCCCCATTCCTCCAGCAGCTGGGAACATGTGCTCTTTCTCTGGATGACCCAGTTGCAGCTGGATCCCACCTTCTCTGCAGCTCAGCCTCTCACTGGGCTGTTGGGCTAGGAAGGAAGGAGGGAGCTGTTTCAAATTAGAGGATAAAGCAGCTGAGGTCATCCAGCTCTTATTCATGTAGTTCTACCCTTGCCAGAATAAATGGTGGAAAGCTCTTGCCAAGCCCCTTAGCCCAGCCAAGTCTCTGCTCGTTGACCAACAACCCCCATCAGCTCTGCTTGCAGAAATCTAAGTGATCTCCTGCGTAGCTGGTAACACCCCTATGGTGGGGAGCACCCTGGCTTGTGCACATGGCAGGGAGACAAGCTCCTGCTGGGTCCCCCCAGCTCAGAGCAGCCCCTTAGTTTTGGTGTAATTTTAAACCAGTAGAGTTTTACTTGCCACCCCCGGAGCAACTGGGAGGATACAGGGGAGCTCAGGGCCACCATGTATGCAGAGAGGAGCCACCTGGGCACAGCAGAGCGTTCTGATGTTTGGGTTCTGTCACTAGGTAGAAATGTCCTACAATGTCACGTTCAAGCAATGAATTGGTACATCATGTAGATCATGAAAAAGAAACAATTTCTGTATTTGCATGTTGCATAGAAATTCAGATAGCTCAAAGACTCAGAATTGTACCCAAGTAGGACTTGAGTGGGGATCATGCCATGCTCCCATCTCTGCATGCTCCTTCCCCAAAGAGCAGCCATGTGCTCGTGTTGCCCATGATGAAGAAACAGCTGCCCTCAGCACTTCCAGCCAGCAGCTTTGCACAGGCTTTATTTATTGCTGTGGTTTTTGATGTGTGTGTTGCTCTCAGTGAACGATAACTTGGATTTGCTAGGTAACTGGTGTGGTTTTACTCACAGGAAAGAGGAAACGGCAAGCTGCAGCTGGTGTTGAAGTGGTATACAAGAAGTATTTGCAGTGCTTTGGGGGTGTTTAGGGTGGAGGACAGCAGCCGAATGCTCGCTCCTTGGTGAGCAGAACAAAGCTGGGTGTTGGCGCTACCAGTGACACAGTGTGTGCCAGGTCCCTGAGCTGCTGGGCAGTGACCCGGTACCCCTTGGCCGGCACCTCTCAGGGATGGAGCTGGTGCTAGTGGGTGCTTTTGTGTAATTTCACAGTCATTTCTACCCTTATTAGTTGTGATCTGACCCCACTGGCCACAGGCAGCAAAAACAAGGGCTGGTCCCCAGGGTGCTGGTCCCCAGTTGTGTCTAACAAGCAATGGGGTGTTTCTGCAATTATTCCATTAGAAGAATAGCTTGGCACATCCTCACCTGACTCCCCTTTCCCTGTTGCCTCTGCCAGTCTCTTTGCTCAGAAGGACTTACCCAACCACACCAGTGTCATATGAAAAACTCCCTGGGCTGTTCATACGTAAGCAGCATCCTGTGTTAGCTGGACACTTGACCCACCCATTTTCTGTATGTGAAATCACAGTGGGTTTGCAATGTGGGTTTATTTCTTTGGGAAATTTTAATTTGGAAAATTTTTCAAAGCCAGCTCTGTCAAACGCTTCCCCTCGCCCAGGCGTGGCTGCAGCCGCCTTTGAAGCAACCCTTGCATGTGGGATGTCCCCTGCTTGGGGCTTTCCAAGCAAAAATGCCATGGACCCGTGCTTGGGGTGCCACGTAAACACACCAAAAAAAAAAGGCTCAAAATGCTCGGGGAGTGGCAAGGCTGATAGCATCCAGCTGGCTGAGCTGGCGGCCAGAGCATCGGCTGCAGATTGTGCCTTGAATAGTGTGAGAGAGAGTTCAGTGCCTGGTAGGGAGGAGTTCATGGAACAGCTCACTGGAAGGGACCTGCAGCTATCAGCTAGTCCAACGGCCCAACCGCTCCAGGGCTGAATTGTTTCCTAGAAACCAGCTTTGCTTTAAATAAAGCACTTTTAAAACCAAAAATCTTTACAATATACGAAGTGTTATTAAAACCACGTTCCCAGTTAATAAAACCCTGACTTCTCACTTGTGACCGAGGTTCATCCCTAACTTAAGCCAGTGCAGCTCTCGGGGGTGCGAGCAGCAGCTCATCGTGGTGCCCCTGAGCTGCAGGTGAAAGGACACAGTGACAGTTTTAACTTGCTCAGCAGAAAAAAATGTTTTCCGCAGGACAAGCCAAAGCATCCAGTGATGATGATGTGTCCACACAGAACATTGATGCAATATCCTTTAGAAGAGGGGAGGAAAAATAGAAGTGACCTTGTCTCCTTGGCATGTAGTGAACACAGGACATTTTGCCCAGTTTTAGGGCTCGCAGTGGGGCTGCCCTGAGCTGGAAAGGCTGTGGGGTGCGAGTGGAGTCATCCCGTGCTGGAAGCACACCTGAAACTGCATCACTTGGCACATCAAAGCCAGACAGGTCTGTGTTTGATTTTAATGTTTTCTCCTGAGAGCATCGCTCACCTGAAGCCCTGCCTTGTTTTGGTGGTCCTGGAACACGGGCTAACGAGGACCTTGAGGTTGTGTTGGCTTCTTACCAACAAAACGCTGTTTTGCACCTGTGACAAATCATTAAGAGACAAAGTGGCCCCATGCAGCTGGGGCAAGGGGAGAGGGGACAGGGCAGGAGCTTCCCGTGGGGCTGGCCGAGGCTGTGGCAGGGGAAACTCCCCGATGTTCTCCAAGGTCTTAGTCTGGTCCTTTCCCAGCAGCTGCGCTCATGCTGCAGGCCTGCGCTGCGTTTCGAAGCCTGGCTAGGGTTTATGTGCAGAAACTGGTACTAAAATTCCATTGAAACGGGGTGGAAATTGAGATGGAGTTTTATGGTTGAGAGCTCTGGCTCTGTCCGTATCAGCGATCTGGCCTGGATGCAAAGTGCTGCTTGGAGGAGCTGCTTGGGACCAGCTGCAATACTGGTTAGAAGGAGCAGCGATGGTTTGTGGTAGAGCAGCCGTGGTTCCGCAGGTGACAGCCCAGAGCGGGGCTCCTCATGCCATGGGCATCCCTGCAGACAGGGGACCACCTGGCAGGCTGCAGTGTTAAATGGGTGGGCTGCAGCAGAAACCACCTGGCAGGTAACTCCTGCTGGCAGTAGCACTAATGGTTGGTTCCCAGCGCTGCAGTGGAATGCAGGTTGACTCAAAGCAATGCTGCTGCTGCAGAGGCAGAAGAGCTGCCGAGTAAGGATGTTTCTGCAGAACTGAGAAGCTGAGTGAGTAACAACTGGAGAAAGGGTGTTTCTGCTGATTGATTTGAATCCTGGTGAGATTGCAGTACTAAAAGCTCTTCTGAGCTCCTGGAAATTGTGTTTTGGCTTCTGCTGGGTTGCCAGCCTGCAGCCCAGGGCTGAGACCGCACGGCCGAGCTCCCCTGCCTCAGGACGAGGACCAGGCAGCTGCTGCAGCAAGATGCTCCAGTTGCAGCCCCGTGGTTTGGGAAGGTGACTGCACTATTGCTGGGATGCAGAATTCATCATCCAGGGTTATCCATCCCCAACCTGTCAGCAGCACTGCGTTCATCTCAGAAGCTGAAGTCAGTTCACTGCAAAAAGATTTTAAGACGCTGTTCTGGGAGCACAGATTGGACAGCACAGGAAGCAGAGCATGGTGATGACCACTGCCTGCATGCTCAGCTCCTGCTGCTCTTCAACCACAGCCTTATCTGCTGCTTCGATCTGGGGGAGGACTCTCACCTCTTTCTATTTTCTACCTAATAAGCCTCCTTTATGACTTCTCAAAAGTTAAAATACATTTTACACCTCTCCCATCACAGGCTGCGTTTTTGACTAAATGATCACAAGTGCCTCTGATCTGTGTAGTGTCCTGTCAAAACCGAAGCAGGAAGGTAGGTTTCTTCTGTGGGGTGGTTCGGAGGTTGCTGGTCCAGCAACCTTGTGGCCGCTGGGAAAATGATTCTCGCCTGCAGCTCTGGCTGTTGGGTATCTTCACCACTGACTTGAATATTTAAGCTGAGGAAGAGCAACTGTTGTTTTGATGGGTTTGAAATTGCAAGCAGGTTCTGGAGACACTTCAAAGGATCATGTGACTGGATTTCTGGTGAGTGGATGCGAGTTACCCGTGTCCAAAGGTGTGGGTTAGTGCTGACCTGGCAGTGCGTTTGGATGAGCCTCAGGCTTATCTGAGCAGGGTGGGGGTGCTGCTGGCAGCCGGGGTTGGGGAGATAACGTGGGTGATGCTTAGATAGCTGAGGGGGAGGGAGGAAGGGATGGGACTTTCCCATCATTTCTGCTTTGTTTGTTTGCTCATGTAGGTGGTTAAAACTGCGCGTGGTTGAGGAGGTCCTGAGTGAGTTGTGTCCTGCACCAAAAGTTCAGACCAGGTCACAAGGACAGTGCAGGAACATTTAACTGCAAGTAATAGAAATGAGAACCGCTGGCCTGTGAAGCGTATCACAGATCATCCAGACATGGGAGCCCAGTGCTGATGGAGGCTGTTAGGAGATGGCACTGCTGCCAAGAATGAGGTCCAGATTTCTTTTTTTTTTCCCCGTTGCCTTTGAGAATACTCAGAGCATCACACTTAAAAAGCTTCAAAGTCTGGACCAAGATTCAGATCACTGAGGAAATTGGATATGGAGAATTGGAGTTGGTTCAGGACTGTTTCTGACCAGAATTAGATTGGGTTTCTGTAGATCTCAAGTCTTTGGGAAATAAATCCTTTTATGTGTTTTACAAAGGCTACTGTTAATGTGCTTCTAGCCTATGGAGTACTGGGGGGCCGTTAGCTCAAACGGATGATTTAATACTTGCCATTTCTTTCATTAACTTTTTAAAATACGGTATTTTGAAACTATTTTTTCCATTTTGACCCATATTATTATTAGAGAAGCATGTGGCTTCTCTTGGTAGGAATATATTCTTTGCCCACTGCGGCTCATGGCATTCGTGACTCAAGGATGTGGCTAACAGCTCTGAGTATCTTTAAAAGGAAAAAAATAGAATATTTCAGCTGTGATGAACAGGAACCGTAACCTCAGTGCCTGCTGTATTTCCCCACTCTGAACTCATGGGAAGAAATAATTTACATGACTTGGTTTCCTTTGGGCCTGCTCTTGCAGGCTCAACTTGAGCGAGTCTTCTCTGGAATATAGCTGGGAGCAGGAGGGCTTCGACAAGCAATTCCGGATTGCTGAATGGTATCAGTAACCAGCTGAAATGAAACCTCTTCCTTTTCCCACAGAAGCATTGACATGAAGTATAACCTGCCCCAGAGTCTTTATTTTTAAGACCTGGCCCACCTTTGTTGGTTTATCGTGGTACATTCTCTGAGATCTTAAAAGGCGCTGGGGCAGTATTGATTTCTTGCTTGTTTATAAGTTTTGCTTGGCTGGTTCACCCTGTAGAAGTACGAGGAATAGCGGAGTATGGCTCAAATCTTGAGGAATTTGTGGGTGACTTGGGGCTTGTCGGGCATGGCCATCTTGGCCCCACCATCGGGAGTGGTGGACCTGCTGCAAACATCTCCCTTACCCCACACATGAGCCGGGCAGGCTCAGTGAAACTCTTAACTGATCATCGTTTACCCGACGTTTGGAGGCGATGTGAGAAAGCTGTAAGTAAAGGCAGGCCCAACTGTCCTGCTAACTGCCACGTTGGCAACGTTCATCCAGCAAGCGCTAGAAGTGACGTTTATATAATTTGCACCCAGAAACTTGCGATGCTGCTCGTTTCCAGCGAAAGCCTGCCATGTTTTCTGGATTTTTCCACTCTGTTTGCCTGCCGTTGCTCGTGTTTCTAAGGGTTGGTAATGCAAGGCAGGAGCTGGCTGTGTGTGGACAGGGAGGGAACTGCTGATGGAGATGATGGGGGTGTGATGTTACATCCCAGTCCTGTCAAAACCCAAACCTGTGTGTCCACAGCGTGTCGAGCCAGCGGTAAGGGGGGATTCAACAGGGCTTGCATGCAGATATCAAACTTCTCACGTGATCTGGAAACCTCTGGAAAGAAGGTGGTGATTAAACAGAACGTGAAACTGTTTGCCAGTAGTGACATCTCTTTGTTTCTCCTCAGTTCTGACAAGTATCTTCTCAGTTTGCAAGCTGAGGTTAAAATGTTGAGTGTTTCATCCATGAGCCTCGTGTAATGAGCTGGGATGTCACCGTTTGCCATGTGCAGAGTTGCGGAGCTTTTCTGTGCATCGTAGCCACGTGGTCTAACAACAACGTCAAGGCTCAGTTTTCAGAAAGAAGCAGCGTTTTTCATTGCGCAAATAACTGGAGACCATGGGGGAAGAAAATTGGACCAACTGTCGTGGTCTGGAGTTACTTGGGTCATGGCAGCACTGGCAGGGGTGACCTGGCCCTACTTGGTGCTGTGAAAGGGAAACGTGGGTGAACGGGAAACGCTGTAAATTCCAAATACATGTGTTCATAAAGCTGCTGAGGAGAACGCTGCTACCTCCTAATTTGAATTAATTAGAGGTCAAGAGTTAATTCCGAGATGGTTTCCTCTTTCTGCATGCGCTCCACGCAAGGGCTGCAAGTAGGTGTCTTGAAAAGTGAACACCTCTGTGGGGGTTATAACCGAGAGTTATGTGTGAGGAGAGCAGGAGTGAGAGTAGGTGGTTGGGTTTTTTCTTTCCCCTCTTCATGAACTTAAAAACCCAACTATGAATCACGCTGGGGGTGCTACAGGACTTTCTGATCAAGTCGATGGGATACCACAGTTTCCGAAGTAAGCCCAAGTGTTGCGTTCAGAATTCTAAAAATTAAATTGAGTTACCTTGAAGTTCATACCTTGGCGGAGCTGCTGGTGCAGGCTGAGTGCTCAGCAGAAAAACCCAAACGTATCTCAGCAAACCCGACCACAGGAGCCGATAAGTTGTTGTCCACTGAGAACAACTTAGAATCATATGTCTTTTCCTCTCTTTTACCACCTCTTAGTCAGCTGCAAAAACCAGTTCTGACATCCCACTCCACACTGGACTTTGGTAAGTGATTAAGGCGTGATGGGAAATGGTGCAAACCTTCTGGTTTGTGGGTGTATATGAATTGTATCTGGTTATATGTGGTGATAAATCCTATTTTCAAGATTGTTAGTGACTTCAGCACAAATCCTTGCCCAAAGCCCAGAGGCGTTCGGTAGGCTCTGAGCACGGGAGCAATGAAGCGTGTTCAGCAGCTGCAAAGGTTGAAGCACTGAGATAAGATTTATCTCGCACACAGGTACCTGCTATATTTCAGAGTTAAACCATTCAATGACTCTGTCATGTTTTATCACAGTAGTTTCAAATTCCTGACTCAGCTTTTTGCTGGGCTCCGAAGAACTGCGGACTTTTAACTGGTACCAGCCAGATTCATTATGGTACATGCCAGTGGTCTTTTGACTCAGTTTTATGGCAAACTATATTTCTATCTGTATTTAAAGCAGTCAGAGGTCTGGGTTTTCCTATCCTCTGTAAGTCTTGAGGAAAAACTCTTTGAAACCTGTGGTGCCTGCAGATCCCACTGTATCGCAGTACGCGTGGAAACAGGCAACGAACCCTTGGGAGACCCATCATCCATGACCTCTTACATCTTGGTACTGTTATTGCAGACTTGGAGTACTGGTGTTGCTGTGACCAGAATTGCTCTGTACCACTAGGTTGTGAGGAACAGCACTTCTTAAAACCTTTGCCCCTTTTATGACTTGAAGACTTGACTCTTTTGCAAAGATGCATCAGAAAAACAGCACTTGGCACCCGGTTTACACTGATTCACAGAGCTGTGCGAGGACTCTTGCAAGGAATATTACGCTCTGTCTCTTTTTTTAAAGCATGTGATTCAGCACCGGGTCAGATCTCACCATAAACTGTAGAAATGCTGTATGCTGGAAACATCTGCTGCGACCAAAGTGGCAGCACATGGACCCTCAAGGTTTCTATGGTCAGGTTCACATTGAAGTTCATCATAACCCAGCAGAGCTTTAGTGCTGAGCGGTTAAACCAGCCGGTGTGAACGGTGGGTGTGAGGTCTCTTCTCTCCCCAGCAGTTGTGCTGGGTCCTGTAAATCCCGATGGAATGTCCCCACCCTTGAGCCACCCAGCAGCGCCCACCGGCAGGAACCTTCCCTGGCCCCAGTCCAAGAGGCGTTTGAACAGTCTCATGGTCTGTGGGTCAGGGTTGGACTTCCTGTCCCGTTATGCAAAACCCCCACAAACTTCAAGCCTAACGACGTATCCCTGGTGACGTAGTGACATTTCTTACTCAGAAACTGCGTGATATAAATGACAATAGTTGTCTGTGCGTGTTATACAACATTTGAATTGCTGTGTACAGCTTTAATTCACCTACTTGCATTAAAACCTAGCAAAGACTCTGATTTGTGACAGCCGCCTCTTCCCCCTTCTCGCTGCCCGCCAGCTCTTCCCTAGAGCAAACCTCTGCGGTGTTTCCACGGGTCAGGACAGCTGCAGTTGCCCTCCAGGTCCAAACCCAACTCACTTCTCGCAATGTTGTGGCAGGCCTGCTTGTGGTTGAGCCATTTCAAGAATTCTTCCAGACTCTCTTTAAATTGTGAGAAATCTGTGTTTTTGTTATCTGAGCATTTTTTGTCATTGGATGAGGTTTTCTAAGGGAAAAGAGCAGATACAGATGCACGAGTTACAGAGGGCTTCCACCCAACTGCTGCACATTCTCCGTGCCTTCCTCAGCTCACTGGGATGGAGGATGAAGCAGGATTGCTGCCCTTCACCAGCTCCAAACCATTTCACACGATTCTTACAAACCATTAGTCAAACAAGACCTCACTTTTATCTTTAACTTTGACGGTACTTCAGATTTTTCTGGGTTGATTTTTGGGGTGGGGAAAGCTATCTGCCAAACTGGAAGAAGGTAAAAACATTTCTCCTGTGATATCCAAAACCTGGAGACAGAGAGGGAGTGCGGGACACGCGGCAGGATCCCAGCATCACCACACCACACCGGGCCTCGGCGCTGAGCAGGAGAGGACCGTGGAGCTCAGCGTGCTGTTGGGTAGGAGGTAGGTAGACACGGTTTTCTCCCTGCAGCCCCCTTCTCTATCCCAGGGATGTGTCTATGTGCGGCCAGCCCTGCAAGCACACCCCTGGCAGCACACGTACGAACCCTGTTTCCTATCCCCTTATTCTCTCTTCCTCTCCTTTCTATCCAAGAGGCAGATTCCTTTCTCTGTAGTGTTCCTGGACTGTATCTTTTCTGCCGTTACTTGCCCTGTTCTTCTTGAAGGACAAGCTGTACGGGTCAGCATTAATTACACCTAATAATCAATCATCATCGCTGCAGGTCTAGATGAACTGTATTGGTATAGTCTGTATAAGAGTGATATCCTGCACGAGAAACAAACCTCGATATCCTGCCTTGAGGCTGCTGCTGCTCCAAAATTTTAAAAGGAGGAACAATTTCTTTGCTAACAAACCTCAAAACTTTGAATTAGAATTTGCCAAAGAGGGAGCGAGAAGTGAAGTGACTGGTGAAGTCTCACCGAACAACTTCCCCTGATGTTTCTTTAATTCCTTTGGGGAAATTAACTGTCTGGGAAGCTAGGTGGTTTTTTTCCAATCATGAGGGCAGTTCCTGGTGTTTTCTCAGCATATCTGTGGTTTCATTTAAAGGTTCATGCCTTATCCTCTCCCCTATGCAAAAAGCGAAGCCATTGGTGCTTCCCAGTAGCTGCGGAAGGGGCCAGGGCTTTCCAGCTCCTGGCTGGCTTGTCTTGTGTCTGAGTGGGCTACCAGGCGTTTGAGCAAAACCAGCCAGTGTAAAAAAACTTGGGAGAACAGGTAACTGCTAGAAATTACTTGAAGCTCAACTCAAATAGTAAAATCTTACTTTCAAAATGGGGCACTTTACTTCCAGGATTTTCATATCTTGTCCAACAATCTCCATACACTTACACGAGCGTATCTTCTTCAGTTCGAGAATAAACTTCTCGGCGTTGTTGTGTGCACACCTTTCGTTCTAGGAGGAAAAGGGAACATTAGTAGTGTTCTAGCTTACAAGCAGAAAGCTTTTCTTTCTTAAAAGAACTGTTGGTAAATTGTATTGAGTATGACAACAGTTATTTCTGTGCAAATCTCAATTTCCTTTATCCCATTTCCTTTATCCCATTTCTACCTTCTTTTGAGAAGTCACATTATAAATCTAGTCTTTATAACTATTATAACTGAAACTGTGCAGCAAAACTGGTCCAGGGTCTGTCACTGGCGAATGTGACAACACCAGGAATTCAATTCAACCAAAGAGTGAGTTAGGGGTTGTTTTGTCTTTGCCTTGGCAGTAGGGCACTTACAGAGAGTTGCGTTAACCATTTTCCTTATATTGCCGCCCAGGTGGAGACCAGGCTTTACAATGACCTGCAGAGATTTCTCTGGAAAAGCGTTAAAAAGAAGCAATAAAAACTGAGGTCGAGCCATACTATTAATTTGTGTTAGCGATTGGAACGGGTTATTAGCCACAGTCACATCACCTTTGAAACACCTGACATCGCATCGGTATCTCGGGACAGCAAGAGGAGCTTGGTGGCCTCAAAGTGGGCCAGAACAGGGTGGAACCCTGAGCTCCCCAGCTGACAATCCCACCCCAGCTGCTGTTTTACACCCTGCCTCTGAACGTCCTCTGCTACGCCAGGGGTTACGCTCAATGTTCCCTTTGGAGACTCCGACTGGTGATACTAGAACAGGAGACAAGAGTTTCTTACCTTTATGTGAAGCGGTTTGGTGAACGGCCCCTGAAAGCGACAGAAATCCATTAGTTGCAAGGTAGAAATCATCTCAAAAAGCAAATCTGGGGTGAGGGAAGTGGAGAATTATTTACGTTTAAGGTCTCTTTCTCAGCCTCGAGTAAGCAAATCATTTCATCAATTAACGCATAGGTAGTCCTGTTCTGCAGCCGCGGCGTTTCCTTTAGAGGAAGAAAGTAACTGGATGCTCCAGAGCTGAAGAGTAACAGGAGCAAGTGAAGATGCATTTTAATGGTGTGGTATCTGGGAGCTCAAAACTTTTTGTCTGAAATAGACTTTGAAGTGGAGCTCGCCTCTCTTGGCAGGTACTAAGCTCGCTTATATAGAGGAGCTGAGCAAGTGCAGGATGTGATGATTATCTTATCATGTTCATAAATCATTAAAACAGCAGAGAGGCATCAACTTGAGCAGTTGAATTAGCAACATATCTGATTTGAGAAACATTTGATAAATGTTCTGATAAACTTCCTAAAGCTTCTAACTCCCGAGCAGCACTTCCAGCAAGAGCAATGCGCAGCGTACCCTGTTCAAACCGCGGCAAAAGGACAGTGTTCAGTACCTGAGGGAATTACGGTGTATGTGTAACACAGCCATGAGCTCATCGCTTCCCATCAGATGAGCCTGCATCCCGTAGTGCTGATGATTGATTTCAGTGCCTCTGGAGCTAATAGCAGGTGCCGATGGGGCCCATAAGAGCTAATCAATCATCTCCAGCTCTACAGCACGACCTGGGCGGGCATGTGGGAGCAGAGGGGTGCATGGGCGTCTACAGCAGCTCCTTTTCCATGGTAAATGCCTTTTCTTTGACCTGAAAAGAAAACAAAAGGCTGTTTGTTCATCCTAAGTGTGAGGGCTGGATCTTACCCTGATGTAATTAATTGCTGTGACAGCACTGTGCAGATCTTCCATCTCAGCTGGCAACTGCGGCTTCTCGTTCTCAGGGGAAACGTTCATCATCGCTAGTGACACTCGAGCCCTTATGTAGCACTTCACGAAGGTAATTAGTGTTCTGTGCCCATGGGAATAGGAGTGAGTGGGGAGGAGGGATGGAAGGACAGTGGTGCATTGTGCAGCAGCGTGGTCAGGGGCTGCTCTAGGGTGGGACCCTGGTGTGCCCGCAGGAAGGGAGCCAGGTTTTCCCCGGCTTTCAGAGGATCTGCAGCTCTCCCCAGTGCAATCAGCTAAGAGCAGAGTAAACACTCAAGGGAGTTCCCGTCTCTGTATGTGAAGAGTGGGATTGCCAGAGCGATTGGAGAGCCAGGGCTTAGATAACACCAAGATAACACAGCTCTAAAGAAGTCCAATTTGCTCCGTGATAGGTGCTAATTAATATTACAGTTAATGAAAGAAGTGGCATCAAGAGAGTTCTCAGCGAGGAATGATTTCTGGCCAGCAAGAAGAGGAAAGTCACGGATCGTCAGCCTGGCAGCGCAGGCATGGGAACGCCGTGAGAATGCGCACAGCCCCTGGACCTCACCTTGGCCTTCACTTGGCCACAGGTCTGGCTCCGCAGGGAGCTGTAAGGAAGCCCTCTCACAGCTCCAGCAGAACCTCCCTTGGCAAGTGCCTTTGGGAAGGGCTTGGTGAAGAGGCAGCCTCTCGGCCGGAGCGCACCACCAGGGAGCTCTGTGAGTATCCCTGTCAACCAATGCTGTCTGAGGGTCGTTCCCCATGTGGTCCAGTTTCTATTCAAAATCCATATTTGATTTTTTAGACAGGGTATTTCACAGAAAATGTCTGACAAAGTGTAGGAGCAGCAGATGGGTTTTAACTTGATTTGATGAGGCAAATCTTTGCTGTTGAGTCAGTGACACGTTTCACTTTGGATGGTCTTCTAAAGGCAATACGAATATTTGAGACTGGATCCGGGTTTAAGTTCTTTGACTAGATACGCCTTGGGTTGCCCCTACTAGAAAGTACAAGTCTAGATGTAAACCTGTGGCTGTGTTACTCACTGTTAATTCAACTTCTCCAGTTTGCAGAGCAGATATTTATTTTTCCCAGTGATACGTGAAAGGTTCTTGTAGCAACAACCACATGGGAAATGATTGTCATGGCTGCACTTTCCAGCCCTGCTTCGGTTCACCACTCTGAAAGGCCTGAATCATTGTCTCAAAGGGCAAAATTCTAGTATCAAGCTGCTCTTGGGTCTCTGGTGTCCAGGCCCTCTCGTTTCCCGACACAGCTGTAAAGAGACCAAGCAGCATTAGGCATCTGCAAGCTCCTTTTGTCCAACAACCTGAGGTAGGCTTGGTTAAAACGAGTCACTAAAATGAATGTTTAAATGTGCCAAACTGGTGCACCAAAAGGTTTAAAGAAACCAACAAAGATACCTCTGTACTTTCTTCTGTGTGAACTTCACTGTCTCTTGGTAACATGAGGTGTCTGTCTGGCTCCTCACCTCTGGAGGTGGGAGAGGAGGGGGCAGGGCAGTCTGTCTCCTTTACCTTCTCCCACTTCTCTCCAGACCATCTGCCCCAGGGGAAGCTGGTCAACCACCGTCTTACTCTGGAAGGGTTTAATAACCAGATACATGGTGGATTTAATATCCACCAGATACAAACCATGGTGTAGGCTCTACATTCACCTACACCACCAGGCAAATCCTGACACCTACTCAATCCCCTTATTGAATGACCTTCACACCAGATACCATTTAGAACAACGTTATTCCTTTTGATGCTCACCCACCTGGAAAACATACCCTGGTCAAATAGCTTTGAAACTGCTGGAGAGAAGCAGCAAGATGTTATCGAGAAGCTGAAGCTACAGAGAGCAGCTCCCCGTGCTGTGCACAGGATGCATCTTTTGGTGATGCTGCAGGGGCCGGATGTTGGTACCAAGTCCTTGCACCGCGCACCAACTCCTCCTGCTCACAGCCAGCGCCTTGGCGGGTGCTGCAGGCTTGATAAGGTTGCAGCTGCCCTCTTTTGCTTTGAACTTTGTCTGTCATGAGAGGCAAGAATCGGCTGGATTTTTATTCCACACTTCTGAGCTGTAGCCTTTTGGTAACAGAAGGAGTTTTATAACAAAGATACTCACGTTTGTAAATAGCTGAAGATAAAATTCCCCGAGGTAATGAAACACGGGCACTATAGAGTGTACGGAGAGGGATGCCTTTATCAGCGGGTCTAGCTGGGGCGCTGCAGGTGGACTTGGCCCTTTTTCAAGGTCTTTCAGAAAACAGTGAGTCTGAAATCTCCCTTCACCTTTCTGTGACACTTCTGAGCTCTTTGGAGTAATACTGAGAAAAGCTGGTTAGGAGCCTGAGCGACTAAGTGACTGGCAGCCCTTTTTGCCGTCTCCCCTGGCTCATGCCATGGGTCCGGCAGCATTGGAGGGATGTGCTGCAGGGAAGAGCTGCCACCTAGAGAACAGCCACTGCTAGCTGCAGGCACAGCTTGTATTCTCTCATTTTCGGAGAAGAAATTCTTGCCAAACCTCAGCATATCCCAAGTGTGCATGGTCACTGGAGCGAGGTGAGTTGCCTGCTCTGTGATTTATCCCAGCCCAAGAGCCTGAAGAGTTCCCTGGGTGAGATGATCTGGTTTATAATTTGCATTTTAACAAGTGATAGGGAAAGTGGTGCCTGGGCGTATGTGTATCTGCTGTTCCTCAAGCACCCGGCAGTGATGATGGGGAGTTCAGCCTGTTCTAAGGGAATCATTTTCCAACCTTCCTTGCCATGAGCCATGGTCCGCAGCATCTCCCGTAGTCCTGGTCCACTGCTCTATCTCACTGCCAGAAGATTTGTGCTACTAAACGTAAGGCTTGCTTTGGAAGCAAGCTGAGCCTTTTGCCATGCTGTCCCCTCACATCCCAGAGTGTTGTGGCCCCTTTCCTAGCAGCGTTTCCCTCCTTGAAGGTCATAACTGCTCCTCTCGTGTGCACCCAACTGCAAACAGAGGAGCAGCCTTGAAAGCAGCACGTTGGATCGTGGTCTAGCTCTCCAAAGAACTTCAGCCTCCAAGCTGGAGGTCAACAACTACCCTTTAAGACTGGCTTCTCAGCAGGCTGCATACCAGTCTTGGGGAAATGGGGCTGCAACATCCCTTTGGCTCTTAAAAGGCTCCTAACAGGCACCATCCCAAAGCACAGATACACCTCGTGTCACCCTCCTGCCCTCTCACAGAATGAGCTGCTTTGACTTGAAGCCACTAAAATTGTTGAACCTCTTTTTTTACGCACTCTGTATTTTTGTGGCTTTATTCTTGCCTCTTTTGGGGAGAGAGAGTGATAGCGACTGAACCTACTGTTGGTTTTTGTCCTATTCTCATGGTGGCTGTGTCTGCCTTTCCTCATCCTCAAGAAACTCCTCTTCAAGTGGTGTTAAATATATTACCTAATTCTTCAAACATGTGAGTTGCCTTAAGTAATCCCTGCAGATGCCAGCAAGGACTTCCCTGCCTCTTCCACCCACCCTTTCCTGCAGGCAGTGTGGTGTTCGGTGGATCCCACAGGCACACCACGGCTTGCACAAGCCCTGCTCGCTGCTAAACTCTCCCTGAATCACGGTTATTTAGGGAAATTTTTTCCAGGTGCTCAGTGATGCCTGCAAATGTAGATAAAGATGAATGATGGGCTGGGCCAGGATTGCTTCCTGGAGGTGAAATTACAGAGTCACAGAATCACCTGGTTGGAAGCGACCTTTAAGATCATCAAGTCCAACTGTAAAATTTCAGTGGGAGAATCCCCTTGGAGGGGAAGGTGTGTGCCAAACAACCCTGAGGGCCCATGGGGACGGCTAGTGCTGCCCCCTTCCCAGCCCCAAATATGATTTTATAGTTGTTTGCTAAATGTTTGTTTTCTTCTGTATGGGTCAATCTTCCTGAAACCAGAATATCCAGTGGGGTGGGAACAGGGAGATGCTGCAGGGGGATGTTCACCGTGAAGTGAGCGAAAAGAAAGAAACAAAGCCGCAGTTTGAGTGATACTTTTACCCGGATTTGAAATCGTGAGTGGGCTTTGGTGGATCTGGAGCTCATGGTGATCCTCCATCTATAGACTATGCAATCACCTGGTTGATATATTGCTGAATAGAAAACCTCCCAGAACTTCACTAGTAGAAGACGCTGGTTCTATTTGATCAATCGAACTTCTTTTTTGCTAGACTATTCCTTAAATCACCATAAACCACCAGCAAATAAAAAAAAAATTACAATAGTTACACCTTTGTGCAAAAGATTTATTTTGCATAGAATCTGTTAGAGTTTGGTTACATTTCATAGAGTTCTGCATACAAATTTCCCAAATATTTAAAAAAGGTGTATGTGATGTGTTGGCTGCACACAGCAGGAAGGACGGTCACATTTCCACAATTCACACTTCACATTTTTAACATTTTAAAATGATTGTCACTGCGTTTGTAGCAAAGTAACATTCTTCAGGTAATAGGAGTACTTAAGTCTAATTTAAAAAGGAAGAGTTGCATCCTTTCACACGTCTCTCCTCCGAAAATACCCCTGACCCCCTACAGAGATGTGAAACTGCTCTGAAGGCGTCTGGAAACTTTAGCTGGGGAACAGAGTGCTGAAAGTGCCAGCGTGCGGCCGCATCGAAGCAGCCGGTATGAAATCTGCATTTGGTTGAAAATCAAACAAATACGGTACATACCAGGCTCTTGGCCATCAGGTTTTTATTTAGACAGTTTCTCCGCAAGGGTCTCTCCTAAGACTCGGCAGAAGGAAATTTTACATTCCCACCTACGGCGTAAGTTTGCAATTGGTCTTTTCACAGCATTGCCAAGTTTGACATCTTTGAGATCCACCTTTGATGGTGCTTGGTGGCACCTCAGGGGGGTTGAGGCTTCAGCGATCCAGCCATGCCACGGGCTGGTCCTGAGGGCTGAGAGGGGTCAAAGGTGCTGGGCAGCATCTCCAGCCTGGCTTTGTCACGGCTTTGAGAGCACTGGGGGGATGCAGAGCCGAGCCCTGGGGCTGGGGCTAGTGTGCTAGAGAAATAGTGTGACAGCGAACCAAAGCGGGTCCACTCGGCTCCTCCTCACACACCGTTAAACAGCAGGTTCCCAAAGTAAATAGTTATTGCATTTCTTCATTGTAAAAATAAATAACTTGATGTTTCTACAAATAAATAAAATAAATAAATGTGAATAGATAGATATATGAATAAATAATAGCTCCCACAAATGAGGATGTGCAAAGCTCGGGTCTCCTGGTGGGCTGGACCAGGGGTGCTTCAGACTTCTTTGAAGACTACTGTGTTTCTTCCGAAGGATCATGGTGTCTCAGGGACTTTAATAAATATTTCAGGTTACTGAAAAATACTTCTTCTTTGTCTGGCTTCCAGTGATGTTCCTTGGGGACAGAGAGAAAGGAAAGGAGTTAAAAGAGCAGAATCCAGACACAGGAGTTACATTCTGTCCTCTGACTGCAGTTCTTCCTTATTAATTAAAACCATTTTAAGACCAGGAAGATAGTGGGGTAGGACAGCAACTTGCATCTAGTGCAGCCATCCCGCAGCGAGAGCAGCCTCTGGCTGGGGCTGGGGGGCCGCACCCCCCCTCTCCCTGGGGCCCCCC
>NW_010413939.1:48553-49362 GCF_000710305.1 Buceros rhinoceros silvestris
CGCGGGCTGGGGCTGGGGCTCCGATCCCCATCTCTACTGGGGCACCTCCGCCAAATGATGGACCTTCTCTTAGTGACGAGAGACGGGTGAGCAGAGCAGAGAAAGGAGGCACCAGGGCCATGGCCGAGTGGCAACTGCTGGCTGGAAACTGCTCCCATCAGTCCCCGTGCTTTGGTCAGGTACTTGTTGTCAGTGCAATCAGGACAAACCCCACAGTGTCTTTTACCCCATCTCTACTGGGGCACCTCCGCCAAATGATGGACCTTCTCTTAGTGACGAGAGACGGGTGAGCAGAGCAGAGAAAGGAGGCACCAGGGCCATGGCCGAGTGGCAACTGCTGGCTGGAAACTGCTCCCATCAGTCCCCGTGCTTTGGTCAGGTACTTGTTGTCAGTGCAATCAGGACAAACCCCACAGTGTCTTTTAGAGTCATCTAAACAACGTAAAATAACAAGCAGCAAACCCAACCCAAACATACCGTCCACCCGGGGCATGATCTTCTGGCATCCTGGATTTTCTGCAGCTTCTGGGCTATTACTCTCTCCAACTTCTCTTCGCCGCTTTTAAAGGCTTCGATAAACCCTTGCATGTAAGTGGTTACATCCCCTCCTGCCTCTATCATGTTGTTCTGGAATAAAAAACTTTGATTGTCTCTGTTTTTTCTGTACTGTATTGCTGGCACAGGTTGTATCTCGTTAATGCAGGTAAAATGCTGACTACAGGATATAATGTCACACAATTACTTCAGACCAACATTTTATAGTAACTTTGGACACCTAAGAGTAGAGAACTGCCTCGGTAACCTGGAGC
>NW_010413939.1:49479-54728 GCF_000710305.1 Buceros rhinoceros silvestris
TGAAGGCTGACGTTACCTTCAAAACCTACAGAGCGAGACAGTGAAAGTGGAACTGAGCAGGATCAGGCACCTTTGGCTTTTTAATTGCCTCCTTAGCACAGGAAGGCAGTGATGCTGCGGAGCCCCTCCAGCCTCCAACTCTGCTCTTTGCCTCTCCTGAGCTTCCCCCATGAAGCACCTTGACAATGGCATTGGTGTCTAACATGGGTATTTCTGCCCAGAAAAGGCAGGGGGACAGGCTGTCCCTCCGCTTTCCAATGGCAGGAAGGCGCCCGCCTCCTCCTGACTTGAGAAGATGGTCAGTTCTGACTTATCTACCGCGTGATGAGAGACATGACCAGCACTGGCTGGAAGCAAGCCGCTATGCACCCCCGTTCTGACGGCAGTAACGCCGAGCGCTGGTTTTTCAGGGAGATAATTTTGCATTGATAACTATGCATGGAGGAGAAGTCATCTCGCTGCAGTCTCGGGGGAGCTGAGCCCTGCTCATCCCCTCCCAGCAAACCCTGAACATCATCTCCCAACACACCCTGCTCATCCCCTCCCAGCACACACATGCCCAGCTCCCTCCAGCACAGCGCTCCTGCAAACCCCATGAACAAACTGATTGCCTTCTAAGATCTGTTTAAGAGTGTAAGCGTTTGCAGATGTCCTGAATGGGCTTTGATGGTAGCTGCCTTCCCCTTTCCTCTCTAAAAACACACTAGCCACATCACAAGCGCACAGCCTTGCAACATGAGCCCCAAAGTGATCTTACCGGAGGTGCGATCTTGCTGTTGCCCTGAAAGAGATTGATAAAAATCATGTTAGCAGGTTCTTGACTAGTGCAAAAAAGCCAGATGTGGGGCACAAAGAAACTGCAACAACCTTAGAGCGTAGTTCCTCAACATCGTGGAGGATTTCCAAGATGAGGTTGCCGACAGCACATCTTGTTCCTGGGGTGGGTGGCACGGGGGACGCGAGGCACAATGCTCCACAGGACAGCAGAACCACAGCCAGGCACAGCATCATGGTGAAGGCACTGCGCTGCCCTCCTTGGACTGAGTACGGCTGCCTCCTGGCTTCCTTTTATATGTGCTCTGCTGCGAGGAAATGATTAATACCTCACCACAAATATGCCTAAACTGAAGGCGAGTAGTTACCTGTAGAGTGGAAGGTTAGGTCCTTATCAGATCAAGGAAAGTACGTGTTTCTAAAATAAGGGTTCCCCCATAAGTTCAATCGGAGCTACGTAATTCAGATGTTTGAGCCCAATCTGACTTCAGCTGCTGAAGAATTTTTGTGAAGTGATATCGTCTAAAGATTGGTGCAAGATAAACCAGGGCTACCTAAAAGTCTCTCAGATCTTTACATTCACATTTACCCTACCTAACACTAAAATTACACTAAGTGATACTCTCATCTTCACTGATCAACGCTCCTGCCCTGTTCTGCGTGGCTGTCACAAGGCACCCCATGAGCAGCTCAGTGGTACCATGCTCATAGATAAATGACAAACTCAAGAGCCCTCCTGAGACCTTGCAATGTCCGTGTGAGCCTGGCAGCGTGCCGGGGAGAGGGACCAGCCTAGGGCTGCTGGGGCAGGTCAGCGTCTCAGCGGGGACAGAAAAGCCGCTCCGCTGCTCCGGTTTAAGGAGCATTTGCTCGGTTTCCGTGCTCTCCGGAGGAGGTTGAGACCGTTTGGCTGGTAGCTCCATACACTTCATCTGCAGGACGTTTGGGTGCATCCCGTAGATGATGATTCAGACAAAATTGCTTCCTAAGCTGATGGTGGGCTCTGGGGTGGCCATGGTGGCTCCTGGGTGTGCAGAGCCCTCTCCTACCCACCAGCCCCGCAGAGCCTGCTGGGGAGGAGAGTGGGGCTGCCCTTGGCCTCTGGCCCTGCTGCACGGCTCCCCTGTGCTCACACCAAGAGGAGTGAAAATTGTGCCAGGATTACGTCCGCACGACATTGCTTCTGCTATTCAAAAATTCAGAATTTTTTGTTTACCTGCTTTTGCTGTAATTTAGATTTTGCTATTTCTATACTGCAGGACTTTCACTAATTAACACTCTTTAATGTGCATTAAGTTTTCCCACCCTTAAAAAAAAATCCGGTGGTACGAAGCTGTAGTTTTGCTTGTGGTGCTCATCATCCCCTAAGGCGAAGGCAGGAGAGCCACATGTGTGCCACAAGCTGAAGAAAGGCACCTCAAAAGTACATCAGAAGTCACCACCGGGTTAGCTACATCCAGGTCTTGGAGATGCTGCTGGGCACCTACCTCCCCTGAGGAGTCACCTTTGCTTTCAGTCATTTTGCTAATTGTTTAGCGGCATCATCCCTGTCCCTCCCACAGCTCCACGTGTAGGAGCTTTGGCTGGATGAACCGCCCTGGAAGCAGGAGCCAGGTGCCGAGCAGACCATGCTCCCTTCCCTGCATGCCCCGACTCTGCTGGAGCAGGAGCTGGGGTAGTTTTCCTTCCTTGCCAGAGTCACCCTGATATTCCCAATGTTTCTCCATTATCTGCAGATCGATTTTACTCTGGAGTTGGGGTGAAATCACTGTGTGTAACGTGGTGGGGCAGCGTCTGTTGAAATGTCACCTCTGCCTTGTGCCATCAAGGATTTGCATGGGTCCAGCCAGACGGCAGGTGACCGTGGTGAACAGCAGTCACCGCGGGGCTCAGCTGCTCTCCTTTACCCCCTGTTCTGATTTTAACGACTTAGGGAATAGCGTGGACCCTTCCAGTGACACTGTGCATTACACACCCCGGGAAGCAGAATTGCACCTGAGGCTCGGATGCTTCCCCCCATCTCTGCTGGGATGGCTGGTTCAGGGCTGTGCCCGCCCTGGCACGGCTCTGGCTGTGGAGCAGGGGCACAGTGTGGTTTAAAGGCAGGCAGCGGATCGTATGTCCTGTGCAGATGAGTGCACGCTCTGGTACCATATAGAGCAGCCAGGTTCAAATCGCAGGGAAGAATTTCTTCCCTTGGAAGAGATGGTAGGAATTAGGGCTGCAGCTAAACTTATCAGAGAGCATCAGGGATTTTATTTTTATCTCAAAACTGGCTGAAGAAATGAGAGTCCCCGCAGAGCAGGCAGAGGGGAAAGGTGTGGGCAGGACAGACTTTTACCACTGGAAAAAACAGAATTGTCAAGTTGGGACTCTACCTCGGTCTCTTTAGTCCTTTTATAGTTGCTAACAATATGCAAATAGATTCTTAGATTGCAGCTAAGGTGGAAAGAAAGAGCTGATAAAATCAGAAAGGAAGATGGAACTTGCGGTATGTTCGAGTACGTGCATTGATCAGTCAGTCTCTCACACACTGACTCATTTGTAATTATTCACTTAGAAATGAAACTGCTGTGACCACTCTGCTCCCCTCAAGGTGGGATCAGCGCTGACCTTTCTCTCCTATCCTACACTCAAGGAGGGGACAGATTCTGCGGGATGCTGAGAGGGCAGCGGGGAGTTTCCGGCGAGGGCTCACACAGCAGCACCTCCAACTCCACCTCCGCTAAAAAATCCAAGGAGGGTTTGCGCTAATGAGACGTAAGTCGCTGACAGGATTTCACTCTCAGGCAGAGCCTGTAGTACTCACATCCTGGTCAGGCACAGAATTAAATTAATGAGCACAAAATGGCCTGGCCCATTAGGAATTAACAGAAAGCTTAACAGAAAATTAACTGAGAAACTGAAAAGATAATAGAAAATTAACTGAAAACTAACAGAAATGTTCACTTCTCTAAGCCTGGAGAGGGGATGGGCTTCATTTCTGTGAGCCGGGCTCTGTATAGCCAGAGGAGAATCCTGGTGAGAAGTCTCAGCAGAGTGATGGAACAGAGACTTTTCCTTCTGAGCAAAATTCACTCCCTGTGAAGGAGTAGCTGGAGACCCGCTGGATCACCACTATGCGTGTGATCACTGGGTGTTCATCACCAGATACCAACCACTGACAGGGAGGTTCAGCCAGCTGAAGGGTGACACGAGAATCTCTTGTGAGGCTTCCTGTCTTACTAGGGGGAAAACAGATATTTTTGGGAGCACTTTTACTGATTTACGACACTCCATCTTAAAGTTATCTTCTTGCTCTCATTCCTCTAGAAAAAAACCTGGTCACCGTCCCCTTTCACTCCTCTGAACGCCCTCTTCACTCTGTCAAGTTTGTGTCTACACATCCTCATGCAACCTTGTAAATGTTCTTATTCCTCCCCAAATATTTGCCTGTGCCACATTTCCATCTGGCAGCTGCACTCGCACACCTCTGAGCAGAGCAAACCCTCAGGATCCTCAGACGCACTCCTCTTCCCTCTGCAGCCCTCCTCTGTCTCTCCCAGTTCGAATCGGTCCGGACTGTGGGACCCTGAAATGCTTTACAACGTTCTTTGCACAGCAGCATCGGTACCTTGTCATGGTACTGGAAGGTGTTAAACATTGTTATCGTGTCTCTGTGGTCAGCCTCTGCAGAAGGAAGGAAACCAGCTTCTCTGTGCGCTGCAGGGTAATATTAAATGCTCTTCAGAGACAGCAGAAACTGAAATCGTCATCGCTGGTGACTGTGCTCCATCGGGGCATCTGCAGCAGATGTGAGGCTCTGCTCGCCAGCCCAAGGACATTCCTTCTGTGTTTCGTGCTCTGGCTGTGGTCACTGGCCCATGGCCAGCTGTCTGGACAGTGGGCTGTCATCTTTGGAGAGCAGCCCTTGGAGCGTGGGTCCAAGTCAGGAGAATCAAGGAGCAGAGGCTGCGTGGTTTGAAATAGGCTCGGGGTGCAGAAAGACTTTTTCTTTAATCAGAAGGTATTCCTCACGGTTTGTATGACTTCCAAAACACCAAAGCCCGTGAGTCACAGGGGCATACCCTTCCTTCGCAGGACCAGGGGAGAATCGCACAGACTAATGGAATCAGAAATGAGTCCCCAGCCAGCTCACTCTGCACAGCTCAGCCTCCTGACCCCCTGCCCTCTGCTGCACCCCTTTGTCTTTCGAGGCTCTGCCAGAGTCTCTCTCTGATGGGGGTTGGCAGAGGCTGGACATTTTACGACTCACGGGCTTTTTTGTAGGTAAGCAGGTTTGGGAAAGCAAGGAAAATCTCTGCTCGATCTCACAGCAATGTTGTCCTGGAGATCCACCGAGTTCCTTACCTTTCTGGCACAGTTGGAGATGAGAAATGTTCTGGATTTTGATGTTAAATTCTAAGAAATGAGATGCTTGTTTTGTCAGAAAAAACTTCCCAGTGTGGCAGTGCAGCCACCCTGACTGTGCCCGG
>NW_010413940.1:0-9674 GCF_000710305.1 Buceros rhinoceros silvestris
CCGGCTTCGCCGGGAAGTTCGCCCCCGGCCGCTGAACCCTCCCGGAGCGCCCCGGAGGATCGAGCGGCTTCGTCTCCCCGGGGAGAAGAGAGGGGGCAGGGCCGGCCGCGTCGGCGAGCAGCATGGACCAAAGCGTCGTGGATCACCCGGTGACCCTCATCATCAAGGCACCCAACCAGAAATACACCGACCAGACCATTAACTGCTTTCTGGACTGGACTGTGGGCAAGCTCAAGTCTCACCTCTCCGTAGTCTACCCCAGTAAGCCGGTGAGTCGTGGGCCAGCCCTTCCTCCTCGTCGGTAAGACTGGCACCGCGGTAGCTTGCAGACAGTCGGTCAAGACTTTCCGTGGGTAATCTGCGAAATAAATGAAGAGTGCCGCTGCCAAGGAGTTGGCCGTGTGAAAGCGATGCCTGGCTCTCTGCTTTCAGGGACACTGGCAATATAAATAGCTGCTCTTCTTGTACGGTGTAAGATCACAGCGTAACATCCACCTTTCAGGTGGCGTCACCGAAGATGCTTAGGCTCCATTTAACTTTTTTAGGAACTGGAATTTAGATGTGCTTAACTGAATTTAACACTGATTTCTGTAAGAGCTGTGTCTCATTGCAGTATAGGTGATATAGCTGGAAGCTACCACAGTCTAGGGGATTCAGTCAGGTGTGGAACAGATGGGTGTGTATTCAGAATATTACTTGAAACACGCAGTTAAACAACGTCCAGAATGATTCTTTTTTCTCTTTGAAAAGCCTTTTTTTTTTTTTATTTTGAGGTTGTGCTGAGAAAACTGCCCTCAGATGTTCCACAAACATCTGTGACAGCTGTGACTGTTTTGAAACTTCACAGAAGGACCTATAGGTTTTTCTGTTCTCAGAGGAGAATAGGGTTTATTCGTAAATTCGTTTAAGTTCTAAATTTGGCAATTAAAAAGAGGCTGGGGAAAAAACATACTGATAGTAATAGAAGGACAATACTGTACCTGATTAGAATGGCAGTCATACAGCACAGTGTATGTGAAAATTTGTTCCAGAAAACTATAAACGGAGTGAATTTGTTTCCGCAATACAGCAGCAAGCCGGGCCTAGAACTTGCTGTAGAAAACATCGGCCAAAGGTTGTGTTTATATTGTGAATAATCAGTATTCCCCTAGTTCTGTAGAAGAGTTATTGGCATTGTTGATGATTTTTTTAGGCAGGGGGAGAGGAAAATAGTAGCTTTGTGTCTCAAAGGGGGTTTCTGCCTTTTGGAGAGAGAAGAAAAGCAGTCAACAACTTTGGCTGCGTCACTGGTACTTTGAGATCTGTTAAGCAGTGTTTGAGAGTTTGTGGATTTAGTTAGTGCTGGGAGTAATTCTCTGCTGAGAATGCCCGGCTGCGTTGAAGGAAACAAATAGGCGACCTCAGCTGATTGCTGCTTCCTCCTCCTCGCTAGAATGAATCTCCTCCTGTGACGTATTTGTGTTTAAACACTGGTTTTCTGACTCATTCTGTGGTCTTGCTGAGTTGCGCTTTAGAAAGAATCCTTGATGAACAGGAGGCTTTTATGTTGCGCTGTAGGTTTAAAATAGGATAACGTGAAATTTCAGTTTTTTGGAACATCTTGTGTTGAAAAAGCCTTGCACTATTAAAGTTCAGAATCCCCAGAATGGTTCTGGGTTCAAGAATGGGGAGTTTCTTTAGTGAAACTTATCTCAGTAATTCCATTTTAATTTGGATTTACTGTACTTGCAGTTAAACTAGTAATTGAAGGCAATATTTCATAGAACCCTTCCAATGACAGTAGTAACACGGGAGAGCAGAAAGGTGTTTAATAGAATGTCTCCTATGTGTAGTAAAACTGAGAAGTGTCTTTTTTTGCTTGATAGGGTTTTGATGGCAAGTAGACTTGTTAAAATCTTTGTGCTTTTAGGAGCTCCCCCTGCCCTTTTTATTTATTTTTTTTTTCCTTTTTAAACTAGATCAGTGTCAAAAGCTGGTTGATCAGCTCTCTGCATTCCCTGAATATTCCAGGTCCTGGAAATAACTTCTAATACAAGGCTATTTTAAGAGTGAGAGAGTACATCAGAACATAGATGCTCTGCACAGGTACTGCGGTGTTCTGGAAGTTCAGGGTGTAAAAGAGAAATCAGTTGCTATCGCTGCTCTACACAGTCTTTCCGGTTTTAACATATCACTTGTACCCCATTCTACACTCCTCTGTGAATTAGTCGCTAAACTGATGGTAACTGTAAATGCTTTCCTTAAATTTAATATTTATTGAGAGTGTATCTTCTGAGAATGAGGTGGTTAAAATAGGCAGATGAGAAGCTGGGCCTCGAGGCACTGTCGTTTGTGATTTTTCCAGATTTATTTGCATAAGCAGCTTGGCTAAATATGTACAAATTGCAAGTATAGGCAGATTTAAATTGGTTTTGTTGTTTTTAAAGTTGGTAGACTTACTGAAGTCTGTCATTGAATAACCTAAATGGGTTTAAAACACTATTAAATTAGTTTGTGGGTCTATACGCAGGTTCATGCTCATCAGTTGGGTTTTTTTGTTCTTTTTTCCCTGACCAAACCAATTTTTCATAGCCAGAGTACTGCAGGCTTAATATCCCTAAATGAAAAGTTTATTTAAGAGAACTTAGAAAATCAACCTGCATGTCTCCATCTGGCACATCTGACACTCAGTGTATTAACCACTGCATCGATTACACCCATAAACATCGATCTCAAGCTGCTGCTCTCATTTCCTGTAGGACCTGTCATCTGGCATATGCTTTGCCCACAGTTCTAACCAGATGAGGTGGTTTCGATTTTTATTTCCTGTGGAAGAATGGGACAGAGGCCGAGTGACCAAAACGATGTGGCTGCAGCAGGGTAGCTGAAGGATTGCGTTTCTGAAGGAAGTTACTGCAGTAGCGTGGCTTTGGTGGGTTTGGTGGTGTGCTGGGTGCAGCTGACATGGGCTGAGCGCTGCGGAAAGGAGTCTGGTTTGTCACATGGAGATAAAAAACCCACTAGCCATTGAAGTCTTAGTTTTAAATACGTAACTTCTGGATTATGATCTGAAATATCTCTTCCATCTAGAACTTTAGGCTCTAGAATCGGTTTATCTGATGCTATGGGCTTGCCTCTGAAAACGAGGCTGCTCTGCTTAGATCTTTTTTTGAAGTGTTTTTCCATCCCAGTTCAGTGTTTGGGCTAGCAGCGAGCATGCTGTTCCTTGAAGCAGGAGGTGTGGTAGTGACCCTCCTCTGGCAGAGGATGAGTTGAATGCTTTTTCCGTTTGCTTTGGCATATATCTGAATAACTGTGTTTTCGCATTTATCACCTCTTCTTCCATCTGCTTTTCAGAATTCTAGGCTGACTTTTGCCCTGAGAATTGCAAGTGATAATCCTGCAGTGCAGAGTTAGGTATTGAAGTTATATAGGGAGGAGCGTGGGGTTTGAGACTTCATCTTCCCCAGTTAATGTCTCTAGCTTAACATGATTAACAGTGCTTAAACGTGTGTGTAGCCTTTTCTTTTTGTAGCATGTTTCTGGAGGTATGTAGTAGTCAGCTTCGAGGGGTCATTTTAATCTAGCAGTTTCTTCTCTGTGTTCATATAAAAAAATTGTACTACTTGTGTTTGAGAAGATACTTAACGAGATGCAGTTGAGGGGAGGTTCATGGTTAAGGTACTGAAGAGATTAATCTGTATTTGACCATGCAGAAAGCTGCATTATGGGTGGGACAAGCCAAACAGTGCTCCATGGCCGTGTTGGGTGGTGATACAAAGATCTGGAGTTTGGGGTGTTTTGTTGTTGTTGAGTTTTGCCTGTCTTGTTTTAACTGCTTATCTGTTCCAGTTAATCTCCAGCTAATCTATCTCAGAAGCAAGGTTTCTGAGACTCCTCTTCTGGCTTCACTGGTCATTCTAAAGCAATGAGTTTCTAATTTACAACATCAAAGCCTTCTGTAATCTCGATGCACGCTGCAAATTCTAACTTTTCTGAGAAGGCCTTTCCCAAATACAAAATGCAAGGAAGCTTGTTCTGTTAGCAGCCTGTTCCCGCTCGAAAGGAGCGACCAAAATGCTGTAGTTCAAAAGAAAGTCATGAGTCAGAGAGGCATTTTTTGTTGTTGTTCTAAACATAAAACAGAAATAGTACAGCACTGATGTTGAATTCGTTGCAGTATTTTACCCATTAGGGCTGCAAATAACGAGTTCCCTGTGTTGTGTTACAAAAACTGTGTATTAACCTCATTATTTCTTGTCATTAAAAATACAGAAAAATGCAGAAGAGTAGAAAATTATTCAGTAGAAGGGATAAAGAGTTCTGTGCTGTACGTGGCATGTTACGCACACATTTTTTAGAAGCATGTATTTAATCATGAATTACTATTATGAGTTGGGAAAAAATTAAAAGCTTCTCAGATTTAATGTCTACTTTTTACAATTATTCACTCTGAGTGTCTATAATTTTTTTTTCTAGTGAAATGACCGTCCTTTTTCAGGGAAAAACAAGTTCTACAACTTTTCTATGTTTTATTAAGTTATTGGGGATCTGTAAAAGCCTGTGGCAAGAAAAAAATCTCAAAATTCGTGTGAAAGCTTTTTCTGATTGCAGAGATCTGGACCTCGGGTATTTGTGTCTTAGTGTTAGCATGAATAAGATTGCAGAGGGGGCGAGAGGGGGCTGGGAGAGATGTTGTAAGACAGCTGTTTGCATGGTAGGGAAATTCTTCAAACGTTTCGTGCTGATAATGCATGTCTGTTCGCTGATGGTCGGTTAGATTTCTTCATTTAGCATTTGCTTATGTGTCTTGCTGTAGATAGGTACCAGGGACTGTTTCCTTTGGCAAAGAGTTTCATCTAGAAGTTAGTACCTTATGAATAGCATATCATTTGTTTAAAAAAAATTTTTTTTGCATTGCTAAGTTATTTTAAGCTGTGGAGGTATAAGAACTGGCAAAAAAGCTTACCAGAGTTTGAAGGATGCCTTAAGAAAAAAAAAATCCTTTTGCTGCTTCATGCTTTTTAATGCTTTCCTCCTTGTTTTCTCTTGTGACTCTTTTTTTTTTTTTTTTTTTGGGTGGGGGGGTGGTGATGGGGAGGAGTTGGAGCAGAAACTAAGAACAGAAGTTCTGTGTTGAAAAAGATTGAAATTTATGCCTTTCTGCAAATTTTAGCTACTGTTTCTGGGTTTGTTTCTTTTTTTCTTTGCCTCAGGTGCTTTTCCATGTACTTTTTTTAGCAAGTGCCTGGGCATGGGATTGGGGTGAAGAGTTAAACTTTCTTTAAAAGAAAGAAATTTTGGAATATACTTGCTAGATTACCTGAGCAGCATTTGCCAATGAAGGGTTGTAAATTGTTGTGGCACTCTTGCTGAGCGCATAGTAGCTGAATTCTTTGTCAGAGTTTATTTATGAGTTGCACTTGTGAAGCATCCGAAATGTTTTTAAGGCTCTCTGTTGGTGGTTGGAATTATGAGGGATTTTCTCATCTGCAAATGTTGTCTCCAGCTGTATATGCATACAGCAGGAAAAAGCTAAATTCCTTTCTTTGTCCCATCTCCTAGTCCACAAAGGATCAGAGGCTGGTGTATTCTGGCAGACTGCTTCCTGATCATCTGCAGCTGAAAGATGTTCTCAGAAAAGTAAGCTTTATATCAACACCGTATCATATTTGATCAAATCCCCTTTGGGGGAAAGAGGAATTTAGATTTGTGGTGTTTAGCTTCAAATTTTCGTTGTTATATTGAGAGATGTAACCATATAATGTTGATACCTTCTGGAAAATGTATGTAGGATTGTGGTACTTGTGGGTTTAGGCATGTTTGTGATGGTGGGAGAGCAAGTCAAGTATGTAAGCGACATGTAGAGTGACTTCTTCGGACAGTTCCCACTATGTTGTAAATTAATTTGCAAAACCAGAATTATTAATTCCTGCAGGGTTTTGCTCGGGAAGCCATTCGTTGGCCTGGTTTTATTCACAGAATCACAAACTGCTTTGGGTGGGAAGGGACTTTAAAGCTCCTCCAGCCCAGCCCCCCTGCAGTGAGCAGGGACATCTGTACCCAGAGCAGGGTGCTCAGAGCCCCGAGGTCCAACCTGACCTGGAATTGTTCCAGAGATGGGGCTTCTACCACCTCTCTGAGCCAGTGTTTTACCACCCTCAGTATAAAAAAAAAAGTCTTCCTTTTATCTTCCTTACATCTTACGCTCATCAGCTAGTAACTGTTCCTGATAATGTTTGAAAGTTTGTTGGTTCTTGCATTTTTTCTTTTTTTAAAAATTTACTCTGCTGTTTCATCTTGAAAACAATAATTTTAATAATTTAACTTTGGATTCTTCAATCAACATTTAAACTAAAGACAAATCCTGAATACGCATGGCATCTCATGTTGGAAATCTTGAAATACATGCACTTGGTTCTCAAATTGGTTCACATGGTGTGGATTGATGCTACCCAGTAACAGGGACTTCAGGCAGTTAGCAAAATTCTTAATGTGTAGAATGAGATGATATTTAGGGTAGATTAATAAGAACTTTGTTTCAATTTTGGTGGTAACAGAAAACATAATGCATTGTGTTTGAGTAGTCTTTAAACTTGTAAACAGATCAGGATGCTTCAGTAGCAGTGTTTGCTAAATACTTAAACACTTTTTAGTCCTATGAAATAGGTAAATTCTGTCATATGGTAGCTGGGTGTTGGGAATGATACTTTTTTGTAATGTATTGAGGTAAAAATCAATGTGCAGAAAACTGGAGTGGGACTGTTGCCAGCCAGTGGATGTCCTGTACCACATCAAAGGTCATGGAGAAGCTTGTATAACTTAGCTCAGAGCTTTGTTCTGCTTGTTAAGGACAAAATGAGGTATGGATCCCTAAAATTCGCTTGGCCTGCTTACAGCAGACTAATTCTAAGAAACATGATTTCAAACCTTGCTTATGTGCTAGAAGAGAAACTTTGCCTAACTCGTGTCTTCCCTCACTATACAGGTGCCTTATTTGACTGTAATGCATTTTTAGTAGGTATAGGCCTTGGTTTTAGTTAAGGAAATCTAGTGAATCTAAAAACAAACTCATCAGTCTTTAAGCACAAAGTTAAAAATTGGTGTTGGAAGAAGAGGAGGGTTTTTTTGTGCTCCAGCTTTTAAGAGCTTTTAGAAAAAAGATATGGTTACTTCAAAATTCAATCTCATTCTCTTCCTGCTTGTTTAGCTATAAATTCCTAATGTTACCTGAGGTTTCACTGAATCTCTCAATTTAGCTTTATGGTACTTGCTCTTTGGTACTTGAGCAGGGTCGTTTTGCAGCTAGAAAATCCCTTGAGGCTGGAAGTTGTGGCACTCTTCAAGCTCAGTGATGTCCAACACGTTATGTATAAATAGAAATATATTACAGCAATCCATCACACCAAATAGAGCTGTACTCTGTGAGCTTACAGGGAAGATGTCTGCCTTTCCTTTGCCTTTCTGAGTGGGGGAAGGTAACTAGTCTGGTTAAAGGTTTGTGATGTGGAGAGAACGCTCAGCTGCGTTCAACGCTCTCTGATCATTGCTTACCACCATGGACGGGTAAGAAATTACACTTGATGTACTAGTGAGATTGTGCTCGGGGCTGGAAGCCGATACCTGCAGAGGGCTCTAATGACTGCGGGTATGGACAGGCCATGCTAGCAGTAATGCACAGTATAGGAGCATTATCCAGCTTGCTTTATTCCTAAAGACTAAAAGCTCCAAACATGGTATTTCTAAATATCATCTCATTAAAACCTGCAGCTTGGCTGCACCTTGCTGATTTCAGAAGAGAATGGGGTGGGGTTTTTTGCTGTTGTTTGTTTAAAATTTGGTTATTGAGGAAGCTGTAGCATGCAATTTGAATATGCAGCCATAGCTGTTCTTGTGCTATGGCCATATCAGCTTCAGGCATGCTGATACGAGGTGTGGTGTTTCCATGTGGTTCGGTGAAACATCTTCTGATGGAAGTTGTTACGGCATCCACTTCGATGGGGGGAGCATATTCATGACGAATTGGCACGGGCTGATCGTTTGCATGCTGACGTGGCATCATGTGGTGCCGCTCGTTCACTTTCTCACTTTAATATTTAGGATTACTCAAGTCCCATCTAGTGCTTTGAATAACATTCCCCGAGGGTGGAATATCTGCAGGGGCTCTTCAGTTGGGTGTCTGCAGGTGAGGCTTGAGCCAAGCTTAGACTGCAGTGAGGTGCAGGCAGTGGCTGGGATGTTTTTCTTACCATGGTCTGCCTGTGGAATTGCAGTGCCTACATTTTTAATTTACCCGATGTCTTTATCTACTAACGCTTCATTAGATCTCAACACAAATATAAGCATTCTGAACCGTAGGGAAACTGAGCCCTCAAAAGGGTTTGAGATTTTTTCCAAAGGAAAGGTTAAAGCTTGTGGTCTCCTCCCTCACGTTTCTGTGTGGTCTCCTCTTGGCTCTGCTATACTGCAGGTCTAGGGAAAACCAAGGGTAAGTGAATGTTCGATGTGTTGCTGTGGACACTTAAGAAAAGAGGAGCTGTGAAACAGTAGGTTGTGCTGTGCTCCCATTTTATGGCCTCTCCATTTTGTGTCATGTCTCTTTACTGATGCAAATTCAACTTTGAAAGTGGATTTTTAAAGAGTTTTTGTTTGTGAATTTCTCAAATATTGTTGCTTTAGCTCTTCAATTTCCTTAATTTTTAGCAAGATGAGTATCACATGGTTCATCTGGTATGTACTTCCCGGACACCCCCAAGTTCTCCAAAACCCAGCACCAATAGAGAAGGTCACGGAACTTCAACCTCCAGCAGTAGCTCAGTGAGTGGTTTTTTTTTCAATTGTAACAAATTCTGCTTGTTCACAATAAAGCACTACTTTTTTCTAAGCTATTCTTTCTAAGGCTGTATCAAAAAGTACATTTTCCTTTCTCTCCATATTCCTGTATCTTTGAATTGAAATTGAGCAGTGTATTCAGATTTTTTAAAAATCAACTGAATTCTGATTTGTTTTGTAAAATTTGTATTGCTGAAGAGAAACCAGACAAATTAGTGCTCTTGTTGTGAGACAGGCAGGTGAAGCTTGGCCAGCGTTATTCTGCTTGACAGGAATTGGCCAGTACTTGCTTAGTAGCTTTGAGGTAGATGTAGTGATAGAAAGGATGTGTACAGTTGGTTGTAGGTACTTTTCATCTGTGGTGTGTTGATTATCACCATGTGGGAAATACCCTTCCAGTAACAGGCTGGCTGTCTTCATTCTTCTGTGGGCAGGGTACTGTTTTGGCCTGCTGTTGCGACAGGGAGAAACACGAGCAGCTTAAGCACTAGTAGAAAGTGGGCAGTGGTTCCATCATCTTTTCAAAGGCTGTATCTGTAGCCCTCTCTGCAAGCTGAACACGGGGGCTCCTTTGTCACTGACTAATTGCTGCAGAGATCGGTTGTAAATGTTGTATTTAAATGGCTGTATTAATGACTGCTTAAAGCAGTCAGTATGCACAGTGTTAAATTCATAATACTTGTAGGAAACAAACCCAAGACTTGAAAGGCCTTTGTTATCACATTTGTTTTTCTCCCTCCCTGCCCACCTCCACTGTCTACTGGTAATTTTTTCTTGTTTTTCTTTGTAGGACAAATGAGATAGGGGTGTCTTCAGTAATTGCTCCTGCTCACTTCCTGAGCTGTCAAAGTTGAAGCGGGTTT
>NW_010413940.1:9780-20950 GCF_000710305.1 Buceros rhinoceros silvestris
TCCTGCTGAGTAAACACTATAGTAATTCTTAGCAACGGGATTCGGGGGCGTAGTAAAACAGAGTGTCTCTGTTGCCAGTTGCAGCAGTCTTGTTACGATGACAAATAATCTAGGAGGGCAGCTGTTGTTCTGCTTCCAGGGTTAAGTTTTGGACCTGGAAGGCATCAGAGGCCTGACACACTAGTTTTAGGTGTGTTTCTGGGAGCCTAAGTAGTTCCTAGCTACTTCCCCCACTCCTGCCCTCCCCAGCAGTTTGGACTGGGCAGCTGGCACAGTGAAGAGCAGGATGAGTAGAAGGAGAAACCGAAGACGAGGATACAGGAATGGTATTTTAAGCCACTCCAGGCACTGTTATCTATCAATATAAAGTCATATCCTGAGGTTGTAGCTACTTTTGTTAACAATAGCCACTAGAATTTGTGTTGTTGCTAAATATTCTTTTAATTAAGCATGAGTTTGGTTCAGCTTTCTGAAACTTTGATTCCCAGCGGCTTGTGGTTGTCTCTGGGTCCTATCAAGTGGTGAGTCTTTCTGAAAACTTTTTTAATATGTGCACCAAAGTGCAATTCTGAATTTCTGTAAAGGCTTGCCAGAACCAGTAAACCCCGGAAAACTTGCCTGGTGCTAATATTCTCAATAAAACTTGAGAGAAAACATTAAAGCAAATATTTTTTTTGTTTTTAAATACACCAGTAAGTCTTGGAACCGTGGCAAGAAGATCCCCAACCTCGATTTTCTTTATTTTTAAGAATTTAGACTGTTCTGGATCAACTGCTGCCTCACCCACAAACCAAGAAGCTTCATCTACGTCTTTGAACACTAGCACAGATGGAGTGAGGCACCGTAACCTTCCACAAGCACAAAGCAACCCTGTACCAAGCCACCAGTTCCCTTATTTAATGCAAGGGTAAGTGAGGTGGAAGCAATCCTCAGCTCTGTGATTCTTTAAAGTACTTCAAATGTTTGATTTCAGTTATGTTTCTTTCAGTCTGCAAAATGATTCGGCTGGTTCATCTTGAAGCTAAGTCACATTGGAAACATTTTTCATATGAACATTAATGTTTTTAGGCAGGAGTCAATCAAAGAGTGAGTGTTTTTGTGCTCCCCTTCAGGTGGTGTTTTATTTTTCTTCATGCTTTCTGTCCCCAACTTTGAGCTGTAATATTTATAGTAACTGATAAAATTACTGCTTCTGGTTGCTTTTTCTAGTCCTCTGTTGTAACCATCAACACTAAATTCTTATCAGGATCTGAGGGTTCTTAGTTTTTGATACGTAAGAGAGGTCACTTCACTTCTTCATATTGGATTCAACTGTAGAAATGAGTCCTCTTTATTTTTTTATCTGAAATGTTTGCTGGGAAGAAACAGCCCTTGCAGTGGGAGGAACATTTAGCGTTATTCTGACCACGTGCAACTCCACAGATGTGGTTACACTTGCCTGTGTGTCATAGCCACACTAGGCTGACTGTCAGACTGCTGTTGGGTGTCGCTTAAATTAATTCTGGAAGCAATTTCTTGTGCAGCGTGTCAATTACTGATCTGTAGGAAGTTTGAATGTTTTTCCAATTATCTTTTCACGTAAAATACTCTGAGTGAGCTGCCAGCAGCATCAGGTTGGAAGACTTTCCTGTGTTTGAAAGCAAGAGTAACTTACACATAAATAAAAATATTGTGTCTTTGTTAGCAAGGAGTGTGGATTGAGGGGCAGGGATCTGTAGAGAACCTGACATCAACACTGCACATATTTCAGGGTTTTCAGTCTTACTTGGACTGTCTCTATTTGGTCACCTGCAATAGGTGCCAAATTTGTTTTTGGTCTGTGGTTAAGGTGTGTTAGGAGCACACCTACATCACATCTTCTGGTTGAGTGTTATCCGAAAGGAATCCAGGTAGTGATCCAAGAGCATTCTGTGGGGCAGACAAAAGTGGAGTAAGAGGAAGTGACTGGAGATGTGCTTCAGAAGTGCACTCATGATCTGAGCAAAAGTGCCAAAATACACGAACCCTACGTAATTTTAGGACGCTTTTATAGAAGTAATTTAATGGAACGCTGTCAGAGCTTGTGGTGGATCTTTGCGGGCTCAACTCCACATAGACTGTGCCAGTGCCTGCTGCAGTCCTCTTGAAAAGCCCTTTTTACTGCTTTCACTAGTCTTCTCAGATGCATCTGTTTTCGCTTCAGGGCACTGCTACTTGTATTTCAGCAGTAAGAAACGCCTTCTGGCTTTTAGCTGCTCTCCCAAGCATCACTTAGGGCAATGAAATCTAGCGTTAATGTAGTTCATACATAGACTGAGGCTTGTTAGGAACAGTGATGATTTGTAGCTGAAGTTTGTGTTGCTGTGTGGATTTTTCTGACTGTTTCATAATCAAATACTTTTATCCCAGCTGCACAATGAACTATAGGCTCTGTTGTTGGGAAGGTTCTCCAAATGTTTGAAATTGTGTGAGGGTCAGTTTTCTTGAGCATTTTGCAACAGTTTAATTAGTAAAATAATTTGTACGAATAAGTAATGTGAATGTTAGGTGATTAAATGAAGCTTTCGATAAGTTTTCAGCTCCTGGTGCAAAGCTTCAGTTGAAAGGATAGTTGAATATCCTTTGGGGAAACAGCTAATCTGATTGTTAGAATATTACAAATAAATCAGTTTAAAACTTTCTGTTGCTTTTGAGCTTTTGTAAATGCTGTTTTCTAAATATCTAGACTTCAGGTGGGACTGTGCAAGTAGTTCATGTATCTACCAAGTCAGTGTTTTGTTGTGAAGGGCAAGCGCAGCATCGTCTGCCCCTATGGGCTTTGTTGTGCATCAGGGCCCCGCTGCGCTACGCAGGTACTGACAGAACAGATGGGCTCAGTCCTGAAGCAGCTTGTGTTTCAGATTGGAGAGTACTTGGAAGCAGTAAACAGGCAGGAAATGTCAAGGCAGTGAGTTATTTGTCAAGTGTGGGCAGCCCATCCAGTGAAATGATGTTGTATTGTGTACAGAGCGATGTTTGAAAGCGAACGGCAAAATAACGTGCTGACAGCACGCAGAATATTCTAGCACATAAATACGTTGCTTTGTCAGTAGCCTTGGCCGGCTGTAGTTTTGCTTTTTTAAAGTAGGAATTAAGATAGTAGAGGATATTGACAGATCACTGGAAGTTGCTGTCGCAGGCTCAGGTCAGATGACCACTGAATGGAATGTCTTGGTGGGTCAAGGTCTAATGCAGTCATTTGTTGTCAGTCATGCAGATGACAGAGATTGACCTTTTAAGTCTGTAAAGTCTTACTTTCCCAGTAGTGGTGAGGGGTATCTTCATGATGACACTAATCTGACCTTACCCTCAGACTGAATCCTGGTTAGCTTGTTTTAGGTGTCTTCCACAGACCAAAAAAGTTGTTCTGAGCCATTTTGGGAGTAGCATGCCTCTTTCTTTGCAGAATACTCTGAAGCTACCTCTACCATTTGAACCTTAAACTATTTTCTGACTGACCTGTTTTTTTTTGCTGTCTGCTCTGCTTTGTTCTCCAATCTTGCAGTGCCTGGCCTATCCAGTTTGCTTCTCTGCTCTTTTGCTGTTGCTGCCATTTTTTAAAAAATTCTCTGCGGCCTGCCTCTTTCCTTTCTTCTAACCGCGAGCCAGCTTGCTTTGATATGATCCTCTCCCTTTGGAGAGGTTCTTCTCACTGAAATGCGTTTCAGTGTGTTTAGAGTTCTTCCTGAATTTCATAAGCTAATGTAACACCCTGGCAGCTCTAATAGCTGTAGAATTGACAACAGCTGTCTGATTATGATTTCTGAGGAACAGACAAAATACTGTGGTGTTAGTTGGCCTTCTAAGGCAGAAGCCAGTTCTTGAATATTAATGACTTTTTTCTCATTAATGGAGTCAGGTCTTGCCTCTCAGAGTCACATCTCCTAGAAAAGCTGGGGGAAGCGGGGGGGGAGTGGGGAGGGGAGAAGGAAAAAACCCTACTAAAATATTTGAATGCGAAAGGAAAGATCATGGCGTAAGTGAAATCTTTTGTGGTTTGTCTTGGTCGACTGGTGTCTTAATCTACGGCTAAGAAAACACATCAAGAAAGCAACTTTTGAAAGAGTTTGGAAGAAAGTAGAGGCTCAAATCCTGTAATATTTTGAAAAGACTTATCCATGAGGGAGTGCTATTAGCCCGAAGCCTTCTGTTGAGCTCGACTTAGGAGTTTTAAAGAACAACAACTCTGAAATCTGTAACCGACAAGGAAATCTGTGAATTCCTGCAGAACTCACTCAGGCAACGTGGGTAACACTGCTTATCGGTGACAGAGCTGGAGACATAGGTGAGGTTGAACAGCGAGTGGTCCTGCCTGGTGGCTTCCCCTGTGATATTTGACCTGCTTGAAATGGAGACGTTGCTCAGTGGTTTGTCACAACGTTAGTACGTAACAACAGCCGTGCAGTATTTGAATCATCTTGGCGTTTTGAGGGTCAAATGTTTTGTGATGGTCAGTGTTTTATGAATTTTGGGGGAGTCTTATTTCTCAAACCATTTGCCAGTTGAGGGGAGAGAAAAACACATTCCGAAAGCTCGCAGGCATGAAGGTAAAAGCATGATCAATGTTTTTTCAACAGCAGCTTGAGAGCTTTGCTCTTCATTAGGCATAAATAAGTAGCATCAGCAGGGCTGCCCATTTGCCCTTGTAGTTTTTGAAAGAAACTAGGAGTATTACCTATGATTCCTAATACCGCGTACAAACTGAGATAAAGTAGCATTTTCTTTTTTCTTCCCCCCCGCCAAACTGTTGTCAGAACAGGTTACGACTAAAGATGTAACAGTCGTAACAGAGGTCACGGAGTTGTGTGGCAGGTTCTTGTCCAGCATTACAGCGAAATACTTCTGTGTAACATGGAAAAAAGATTTGAATGTCTTCCTCCCATCTTTCTGGGCGTGTCTTGTATACCTGAATGCCTGGTAGACTAATGCAATCTCTCAGTGATATGTTTGCAGGAGTGCCTTACTTAGGGAGCAGGTGTAGTCTGCAGTACAGTTACAGCAGTCTCAGCCTTTGCTACCTGCAGTCTGAATAAACTTTTCTTCATGCTTTATACTCTCATGCTGTCCTGAAAGATGTCCTGGTTTACTGCAGTTCACTACATCACAGTCTTTGGGGAAAGAGCCTTTGCTACCTGCAGTCTGAATAAACTTTTCTTCATGCTTTATACTCTCATGCTGTCCTGAAAGATGTCCTGGTTTACTGCAGTTCCCTACATCACAGTCTTTGGGGAAAGATTTGGAAATCTTGCCAAAACATGCTATATGCTCTAGGAGGTAAGACAGGTTAAGTAGTTTAAAAGCAGACAAAATCCAAAGTAAAACTTATGTACAGGAACTTCCGCTCTCTTGCATGTGAACCGGAGTTAAAATCCCGTAGGGAGGAAAACCACTTACGCTGAAAATATTGTCCCTACATCACAGTCTTTGGGGAAAGATTTGGAAATCTTGCCAAAACATGCTATATGCTCTAGGAGGTAAGACAGGTTAAGTAGTTTAAAAGCAGACAAAATCCAAAGTAAAACTTATGTACAGGAACTTCCGCTCTCTTGCATGTGAACCGGAGTTAAAATCCCGTAGGGAGGAAAACCACTTACGCTGAAAATATTGAGGGGGGTGGGAGAGTTACAGTGCTTCATTGTATCTGAAAGATGAGTTGTATTGCCTTTTCTCATGCTCGCTTCTTCGTGTCTTTGATCACAGCGGTGTTTCAGTGTTGCTTCTAAAAGAAAGCTGTAGTCGGTTTTATTTTACAGCTCCTGCAGCACCTTTAAGGGTGGCCTCTGATCTTAAAAGGAATCACATGGAAAAAATTTTGTAGTTATACACAATTTTGAAAAATTTTCAACATGGTTTTGTCTTGGAGATGCAGATAGTGACAGACATCAAAGTACAAAAACATAAATCCTCTTTCTATAGAAATGACTTTGCTTATTTTTTGTTTGAAATAATAGTGCTTTCTTGGAATGGGTTGGACGATTTCACTACATGTTGTTTCGGTATAGGGGCAAAGGAGAGGAAAAATGTTACTTTAATTGTTTTTTAATATTGGTGCTTTTTATAAATGTGTCGATTTAGAATGGAATGTTTTTCTTTAAATCTTTTTCTAGCAATATAGGCAACCAGTTTCCAGGCCAAGGTGTTCCTGCTGGGTTCCCTATGTATCCTGCATTCAGTCCCTTACAGATGATCTGGTGGCAGCAGATGTACGCACGCCAGTACTACATGCAATAGTAAGTCTACGTTGTCTTAGGTACTGAGTTACACTAACGGAAGAAAGGTATTGAAAACTTAAACATTGTCTGCAGGATCAGAACATCTGTGGTTGTCGTCTGGCTGTGCTGTTTTACACTGAGCTTTGCTAAGCAATTTGGGAAAGCCAGGTTTAGATTGCCATTAAATTCGTAAGTAAAGATTTAAGGGGAAATGTGGTTTGTTTTGACACGTTACACCTGAAACTGTTTTTATTAGTGTAGAAAAGATGATGAGTAGGCTTATGAATTTTGATGCAGTCTGAAGAAACTTTTTAATGTTCTTTTATGTTTAAATTTGTAGCCAAGCTGCTGTTTCAGCCCAAGTGACTTCCAGCGCTGAGCCAGCGAGATCGGCAGTTGCCCAGGCTGTAAACTCGGAACAAGCTCCTGCACATGAGCCTGCAGCAGCGCCAAACGTAGCCGTCCAGGAGAACAGACCCGTGAACCCAAATGTTCAGATGAATGCGCAGGGCGGCCCGGTAATGAACGAGGAGGACTTCAACCGGGACTGGCTGGACTGGATGTACACCTTCTCCAGAGCAGCGATTCTTCTGAGCATTGTATACTTCTATTCTTCCTTCAGTCGATTTGTCATGGTAATGGGAGCCATGCTGCTGGTTTATTTGTGAGTACAACAGTGGAGTACAGCTGCAGGTCTGACCTGTGGAGTTTGCATTTAAACTGAGAAATTAGCCAAGGGCAAAAGTTTAGGCACTGCTCCTTTACATTGTGGTGGGGAAAAAAATACTGCAGACAAATAGAGAACAGAAGTAATTCTCAAAACACTTTTACAGTAAGTTGGATACCGCTTGCACCTGCCACACTGCCTAACTGCTCACTCTGTCTTACTAAGAAACACCAGTACTGTTGTCATCACTATTTGAAAATAACCTCAGTGATGTCAGTAGAAGTGGGAAACAGCGGTGGCTCTTGATATTTCGGACTGATGTCATTCACCAACAGTTTCCTTGCATTGTGGTCTGGGTCCTCAAAAGGGCTGTACTATTTCTCATGCAGCTATGATAGGCGAAAGCAGAATACAGGCATTTGAAAACACAGGAGAGACATTTAATTTACAACAGAAAATTTACAATGGCAAATTAAATAACTTCAGCCTTAGCTGAAGTTAAAATTTTTTTCCTCACAGAAAATCAACTTCAAACTATGAAAATTAAGACTGCCTTTGAAAATTAATATAATTTCAGTACTTAAAAATGGAGAGGAGACCCTCAAAAAATAACCTACATATTTAATAATCTAATGAAGGTAAATTATTTACCTTCTAGAACAGAAGGCTGTGAACAGCGCTTCTGAAAATTTAACAGCTCTGAGCAAGATTCTTCTTAACCCAGAAATCAGAGAGTAGCCATTCGATCTAGAAGTCAGATGTGCAGGGAGCGACATGTAGCTTCATTGACTTGGAAGTACTTGAAGAATTCACTGCAGTGTTCAGCTGTAGCAGAAGAATCTTTCTGTTCCTTTTTTTAAAAGAGAGGTTTTCAGCCGTTCTGTTTTCTTACCTAGACACCAAGCTGGATGGTTCCCCTTTAGGCAAGAGGGAGGCCAGCAACAGGCAGCCAATAACGTGGAAGTGAACCGTGACGGGCAACATGCAAATAATCATGATCTTGAAGAGCTGGTGAGTAAGAGCGGGCGTGTTGTGAGACTCCTGTGTCTTACTGTAGAGTGTGCTGTAACACCTGGACAGCAAGTCCACGTCTGTGAAACGCAGCTGGCTGACCGGAAAGCTTGCAGCATTGACCTCCGTGTGGTGCCTGCTGCTTATATTCTTTATTTTTCCAGTCTGAGCATTGCTGATTCTCTCCTTCAGTCCCAGGCTTTCTTCCTGGTGGTTCTGAGAGAAGGAAGTTAATGTGGGAGGATACTGTTGGTTACCTTGTATCAGGGCTCTGAAATAGCTGCTGAATTGTTTCAATTTCTGTTTTTAAAGGAACGGCTTATGGATGATGGGATTGATGAAGATGGAGGTGAAGATGCCAATTCAGAGCAGCAGCCTGGCTTCATGGCTTCTGCTTGGTCCTTTATCACAACCTTCTTCACATCACTCATCCCTGAAGGGCCGCCGCAGGTTGGCAATTAAAGTGCAAAAGGAACTGTGTCAGGCAGCCTCAGTAGCCATACGTAGAAGTGGAGCAGTTTCTAGAGTGTTTTAAATACAGTGCAATCTCTGAAAATTTATAACGTTTTCTTTTTGATCACGGTGTACAAAAATGTGTATTTTTTTTCTCTTGGCTTTCTCATGCGTTGAATATTTTAAGCACGAGTGGACTACTAAATGCTTTCTTTTAAGATTCTTCTTTTTCTGAAGAACAAAATGTAAAGATATTGGTCTTCCATGGTTTATTTTGATTTCAAATGTGTATTATACTGAGGCAAAAAGCTTGTACTTAATCTGCACCATTACCTCTTTCAAGAGCTGTTGAAAATACGAATGTTGACAGGCTTTTCCGAAGTCTGTCTGTTCACCTGAATAACGTTAATGTACCTTGTGTTGAGGTTTGTGCAGGGTATGAATTATCACTTGGGATTTGGAGTTTATATCATGCCTGGAAGAATGCTGTAAACACAAGGATTACCTGGTCATGGCGTGTTGCCTTCATGCCACAAAATACTGAGCCTCTTCTTGTAGGTTTAGAAAGCTAAAAGCTTTTTCTGGAGGCTATAGGGAAGTTCATGAAAGTTGAAGACGTTTGACAGCTCTTCAAAGACAGTAGACAGCGATGGGATAAACCTGAAATGTTTGATACATACAGTACTTTTTAAGAAAAACAGCTGTACTCGGGAAAACATGTACATTAGGGTTTTTTTTTTTTATATAAAAACTATTGCGGTAACTCAGTGGGATGATTATGTGCATATTTGATTGCAAACTGAATAGTGTGTCGTGAAGGATGAGGATCTGTTTGATTGGAGAGTGGAATAAAGGTATCATGGTGGCATTACCGATACCAACTCAAGTGGTATGTTTGTAGCAGCGCATACACGACTACGGGCATGATCTCAACAGCAGGATATCCTATTCTTAATTAACCTAATTAAAACTGAGAAGAGGAAAATAGTGCGTGAGATAAGAGCACAGAGCCACTGTCAGGCTTTTGGTTGCTTGCTTTAGGTTTTAATCGGAGTCAAGAAGTGACACTCGGTGTTGTTCCTAATTCTGAAGTCACAATGCGCTAACTTAAAACAGGCTGCGAATGTTCTTACACTACAGCCAAGAGAAAGCCCATCCAGCCTCCTAAGGTACAAGAAAGCCCTTAGAAAGGTCTGAAGAAACGAGAAATAGCGGTTTGTTTTTTCCTTGCTCATGTCAAACTGCTGAAAAGATGGAGTGAAGTTTGGGTTTATACTCTGCAGCATCTGTCAGGATTTCTAGGCCTTATTGAAAGTGAATTCCCAATTGGAAAAAAACCAGATTTGAACAGTGGTTTGGATTTAAACAGCTTAAATAAATGGGTTTTGAGTTAGAAAATAATTCTCATTTAGAAACTGTCAGAAGGGAAGAACTATAAATGTCTTACAAACATAAGTTATTTGTTACATAGACAGCAGCAATGAATAAGTGATGTTTAGTTATGATGCTTTACTCCCACATTACTGTGGAGAGCTGCTCTTAGTCTAGATTCTTTACTACAGAAACAGAAAGTGTAGACCTTGTGCAAGTTTTACCCTTGCAGCTTGGTGGGTGGATCCAGCCTGACTAACCTTTAGAGCTATTACAAACCGTGACATTTCAAAGGGAGGGGCACTGGCAGGCTGTACTGGATGTCGTAAGACTTCTGGAATGGACTGAAGAGTTTCATCGATGCGACCTGTGTGTTCTCCCTCCCGTTTTTCCCAACAGTTCACTTTTCTCTCTGTCCTGGGGTTGGTTTATCTGTAACCTGTGCAGGTACGACCTGCTGGTATCCAGCTGCTAACAGCTGTTTGTTGCTCCTTACTGTCATGGGGCAGCTTTGCGATTGGTTTCCGTGCTGTAGGAAGCAGTCGGTAGCTCTCTGCTGTTAGCAGACTAGGTGGAGGAAATTGCTGTTACGCTGTTAGCCCCGATGTGGTTAAAAAGCGTAGAATTGCCACTTCAGACAAGGAGAAACTTGTTTCTAGGTTACACAAGGTTGAAATGGGAGATGCTGGCAGTGGGTTTGGTATTGAAGGGGCTGTTCTGAGACTTCAAACTGGATCTTAGAGTTGGAGCAATGAGTTGAAGAGGCTGGACTGCACGAGAACCCTTTAAGGTCGCTGAACCTCCTGGCTTCCAGAACCTTACCAAGATCCCATCAAGGAAATGTAGAAAAAAAAAAAAAGTAGCAAAGTGGTTACTGAGGAAAGTGAGTGAGAAATAACAATGAGATACAAAGCGTTATCAGCAAGAGGTGAAAGAGCTGGAGGCAGAGGAAAGCGAACGGGAGGAGCAAAGGTAAGAGGTGGTGTGATGGTGAATAAAAGCATCGATGGGCAGATGGAGGTGAGAGGCGCATTTCTTTTTTTCTTCTTGATGTTGCAGCAGTTTATGCAAGGTCTTGCTTTTGAAAGAAGCCGGGGTGACTATCTGAATAAACAGTATCTCCACTTCTTCACCAAGACATTATTCCATGCTTGGGTTAGAGCTTTATATGTTGTTTAAACAATGGGAGGAAATGTTGTTTAAATACTTTTTTTTTCCCTGTAATGTGCATCAGTGACACTGATGTGATTTCACAGGCACCAGCAGATCCTAAAGTTTTTCAAGGCTGTAAGAAGGAAAGGAGTAGAAAGGAAAGGATTGTACTCCTAGAGTGTCATTCAGACTTCTTGTGAAACACCAGGCCTTGATAATTGATTTTCCTCATCCCCAAATAGTTTTAGCTGTCTTAGGAGTAAACTGCAAAATTACTGTTAGTTTT
>NW_010413940.1:21102-22126 GCF_000710305.1 Buceros rhinoceros silvestris
CCAGGGCAGCTGCAGTTCAAATCTCACGGAGGTGGTGGTGGGATGTTTGTAGGAGTAGGACAAAACTTAGGGAAAGGCTTGACATTGAGAAGGCTCCAGGGAGACCTGATTGCAGCCTTTCACTGCAGGAAAGGGGGCCTGTCATAGCGAGGGGGACGGGCCTGTTGTGACAGGGCAAGGGGTGATGGGTTAAACTAAAAGAGGGAGATTTAGACCAGAGAGAAGGAAGAAACTGTTTTTACGCTGAGGGTGGTGAGACCCTGGCCCAGGCTGCCCGGAGAGGTGGCAGAAGCCCCATCCCTGAACCATCCCAGGTCAGGCTGGACCTTGGGGCTCTGGGTGCAGATGTCCCTGCTCCCTGCAGGGGGCTGGGCTGGGTGAGCTCTGAAGGTCCCTTCCCGCCCAAACCATTCTATGACTTATTTTTGTCAGGCTGTGCCTTGGGGCTCTGGGTGCAGATGTCCCTGCTCCCTGCAGGGGGCTGGGCTGGGTGAGCTCTGAAGGTCCCTTCCCGCCCAAACCATTCTATGACTTATTTTTGTCTGCAGCTTTGCAGAAATCCTGGGAGGGAGAATTTCGGTGTGAGGGGCTGACGGGACCCAAGTGAGTGGAGTTGTGGGTATGTTTATTTTTCAGATCCGGGTTTTTTTATGTGTGCACATATTTTCTTTACCCCTTTAGAAAGACTGCACTAACCGTGACTGCTGGTTGGACAGGAAAGCCCAAACCGGGTCTGTGTGTTAAAGTTAGCACGTCTGCGCATCTGTCTTGACCTCTTTTGGTTCCTAACTGCTGCAGGGTTAACCTGCGCTAGCGAAATAACTGCAGGGATGTGGAAACAAGCTGCTCTAGAAATAACTGAGCCCTTTGTGTAGCCGCCCAGCGCCTGATGCTCTGATTTACTAACCAGGGATAATGACGGCAATGGGTAACAGGCAAAATAAACACGTCATGTGTGACGCGGTGATGCGGGAGCCCGCACACACAATCCCCGTCCCGGGCGGCGGCGCTGCTCCATCGCACC
>NW_010413941.1:0-503 GCF_000710305.1 Buceros rhinoceros silvestris
GTGCCTTCCAGCCCACGGGTGACCGCCGCCCCCAGCCCCTCTCCCTGGCCCTTCTGCCTCGCGGCTGACTTTCCCCCCACCCCTGCAGACACCTGCTACGTGCTCTCGTTCGCTATCATCATGCTGAACACCAGCCTGCACAACCCCAATGTCAAGGACAAGCCCACGGCAGAGCGCTTCATCGCCATGAACCGTGGCATCAACGACGGGGGGGACCTGCCCGAAGAGCTGCTGCGGGTGAGGGGCCAGGGCTGGGCTGTGGCACTGGCCTGTCGCAGGGCTCCCAGGCGGAGCAGAGCTGACACCGTGTGTCATTCCACCAGAATCTCTACGAGAGCATCAAAAACGAACCCTTCAAAATCCCTGAGGATGACGGCAATGACCTCACCCACACCTTCTTCAACCCCGACCGGGAGGGCTGGCTGCTGAAGCTCGGTGAGTGCAAGCAGCCGGGAAGGCACAGCCTGGGGAGGCGCCGGGCCCCGCGCGCGGTGGCCAGCGGC
>NW_010413941.1:640-1037 GCF_000710305.1 Buceros rhinoceros silvestris
CCCGGGTGCGATGGCCCTGGGCTGCGTGCATCTCACCTGCCGGCCTGGCTCCTCAGAGCGGGGCCCTGTGGAGTGGTGAGAGGCTGGAGATGGGGTCACAGCCCCCCTGGGGAAGGCATCCGTAGGTCCAGCAGCCCTCCACCTTCACCGGGCTGGTCAGCAGGAGCAGTCTCGCAGCCGGTGAGGCTCCACGGTGTGTCTGCGTGAGCGTCCCAGGGGATTCTGCCTCTAGGTCGGGCAAGCCCCAAGGTGCAGAGCTGGTACTGGGGCCCATTGTCGGAGCAGAGAAACCACGAGGCCCTTCTCATCACCGGTTCACAGCAGGGTCCTGTCGGAGCAGGCCCCAGGAGCGAGTGGCGAGCTGCCCCAGGCTGCGTGCGTCCCCCCCTCATGCCAC
>NW_010413942.1:0-12128 GCF_000710305.1 Buceros rhinoceros silvestris
ATTATTTTATCTGTATAAAGCAGATCTCATAGTGCTAGAGCTCTGTTACGCTGAGCATCATTGGGGGTTTTTTATACATATTAAAAAGAAATAGAGGAACTCTCAGATTACGTATGAATCTTCAGATTTTCAGTAAAAACATATATAGATATGGATAAGAAGAAAAAAATTCTATAATAGGAGGTATGTTATCCAGAATGCATTTCTATATTTTCAAGCAACTGATATCAGTAGCATACCAAAAATAGCAATATCCCTTACTTGTTGTTGGAAATATACACTTCTTTTAACAGAGTATGTGGAATTCAACCTTTGAATTGAAAGAAGAGGCTGTTTGTTATGAATCATTAATATTGAAAAACATTACAAAACCTATAAGCTTATTTCCTATTTTCTAAATAAGAAAACGCTGACAGAAATGTTATATTCATGTCTAGTAAGTAGTGCTGTGATTTCTCTATTGCTTCTAGAGCTGCTAGCAAAGCAGAAATAAATCCGAGGATTGTTCAAGGCCGACATGCAGACAGGCATGATAAACCCTTTCTGCAGAACCTCAACTTACTGCAATGAAATAAAATCTTAAAATTTAAGCATTTTTTTCAGCTCCTTACAGGGTATTACAAAAAAAGTGCTAATCCACAAGGTAAAATTCAGATTTCCCTTAACACAAGGGCTGCCAAAGCTCTCTGACTTCTTGCTGATTTAGTATTAGCGCACTGTTCTCTGGTCCAAAGCCTCCACGCTAGGAATGCTCAGAGTCCTTCACCGGAGCATTGCACGATCTGTCTTCCACTAGAGCTGAAGTCAGAGGTTTTTAGTGTCAACAAATTAAACCAAATGTCATGCCGCTGCCTTGCCTAACAGCCTTGCTCCGTGGGAAGCCTAGCGAGTTCACTTCAGCTGAAATAACCCCCCCTAAGATCAATGCACAGTTTCAGACTTGCAAACAGGCAGGAAAGCAAGGTCAAGAATAAAACATTGAATGATTCACAGTCTTGAGACAAAATTTCATGCCTAATGATGCTGACAGATATTATTTTTTCCCCTACAACACAAGGAATTTCTGTAACTCACCCAGCTCAGGCCTAATGCATCAGTGTCTGTGTTCATCAAATGAAGAGTTGATAAATCTAAGTAGTAAGTGGGACTGTCTCTTTTTTTTTTCTTTTTCCTTTTATAATGGACTGCGGCAACACCGTGTCTAATGTGACAACCAAACTAATTCCATCGTTGAGGTTTGTCTGTTCGTTACTATATAAACAAACATTTTAAAAAATGAGGTTTTTGGATACTTCAGTTCTGATGACTACACCAACTACACCATTGCATTCTTCACTCTTCCAAACCATTAATGGCTTTTAGAGTAAGAGTTAGCAGGATCTATTCAGTTGTTTGCTGCAGTCACTTCAGAGTCTGCTGCTGTTCGAACTGGTGGTAAGAATTTTACAATTATTGATCCTATGAACGGGGAGAAGTTAGAGTATGGGCTGTCCTATAAAAGACAGTAGTAGTCAACTCCACCTTTTTCACAGAAAGACAGGAACATGTTACCAAGAATGAAAGTTGCTGGTAGTTAAGTTCTGTCACTGTGGTGCTAGGAGTCCTGAAAACAGTCATTTGGGTTGGTATTTTCAAAGTGTTGCACCTATGGGTAAAATTTCCAACAGACTTTCTGCATTTTTGAAGTGTAATTTACATTTGAAAACTTACATGGAAGGTAAAACCTCACTGCAGTTCAATAATACATACACTCCACATTACAAACAGCATAATATGGGTTCTTGAGCCAAGCAGATAATTTTGGAAATTTTACTTTTAATACAAACCAAAATCTAAACACCAAATACATTTTTGTTTAGGACGATGACTATTGATATAGAAGATCACTTTTGGCCACTTGCCCTCTTTTCCCCAGCCCTGAATTCATCCATCTTTAACTTTGAGGTATAAAATACATCCATGAAATGCAACATATTGTTATCCAGAAAATGGAGTACGAACCTCAGTGAAAGTATCTAAAATACGGTGTGTTTATTACATTCACACATTACATGCAGTAATGCCTCACGCAGCAAAGACTTGCCCCAAAATGACTGTGATATGATCTTTAAATCACTGTTAAAGTATTAGTAATTTATTACTTATTAACTCTTATTTGTAGCCTACTGAAATGCTTTTTAAGTATTCCTTTATCCGGATATTCAAGTGGCAAATTCTTAAGTACTAGGCAAGTCACTCTATCTCTGCCACATTTTTGTGAATAAAGATTGGTTTTGCTGGTGTGTTAAAGAGCTCCGAGATTTTTTTTTTTCTCTTCTGCTCGGATGTCCTGTTATGGGATTTGGAAATTTCAAAAGGTTGTAAATGAGAAGCGACATCTCCAATTTTTTCAGGTAAGCCGTTTCAAAATAATCCAAATAACACTACGGCTCTTGAGATTCTTCTGCTCAAGTGAAAAATAAGAGATTCGGGGGTTGGTTCCAGCATTTCTTGCCTATGGTGGGAAACTGTTTGTCTGACAAGTTAATATTTCTTGTCTATTTCCCTAGAATGATCAAACTTAAAATCCCACATAAGACTGAACATCTGTTTATCCACAACCCCGCCTCCGCGTTCATCTCTGCAGGCTGGATGTCTATCAGTTCTGAACTGTCTTTGATCGGGAAGGAGCTGTGGAAAGTCATTGATGCTTGCCTGCCCTTCTTGAGAGACGTGATACAGACAAATACAAACTGCAGAGTTCTGTGCATGAATGACTTTGTACAGACACTGCAAAGCAGATCTCCGTACTGAGTATTATTTTCTTGCCCTAGTATCTACTGTCACTATAAATAGTTACTTTGGGGGAAATACATTCATACACAACACTGGATAGCAGTAGAATTTAAGCAGAGTATAAATGCTGACTGACTAGGATATTCTTAGCAGCAGCTGCATGCCAGATACTATGATCTTCGTTCATTAGTAACAGCATTAAATTGTCTAAATGGAGCCTTGCCTAATTAGCTTTAATGACAAAAGGGAGTCTTCCAAACCACTTCGTCTGAGCTGGCTGCAGGGAAGGATCCCAAACTAGACTCGAGGTGCAGTGCAGAACGTTCTACTGTAACTCATCCTCTATTGTAATTCAGATTCCTCTTAAGCTTATTAATGCAGAAGGAATCCTAATGATAATATAATCCTCTTATGTCTGTAGTGGTTTTCTTCTGCAAAAAGTAGGGTAGAACTGCCACTGTGCTATCTAATGAGTCATTAAATTCATTTCAAAATAGTGAGAAAAAGAGGTCACATAGGCATAATTCAGGATTTTACTTCAACAGTTTAACAGGATTTCTTCCCTGCTTAGATATTGCCAAAGGTAATTTTGCTTCCCATTGTTTAGGTTTAACCGAGATTATATTCCTAAAACAAACTGGTCTTATAGAACACAATACACCAAATACAAAAAGTTTAGTCACGGCTGACACATCGGGTGATGTACCAGTAACTCCAGCTCTCATAAACATTCACTGATTGAACAGTTGCTTTGCTCTGAGCGTGAGTTATCACATTCATATTTAATAAAGGACTTCAATTTGTGCTTAAATTCCACATAAACCCATGTGGGTTAAGCATTTACTATAAGTTAAGGATGTATTTTAACGATTATTTTTTTAAGTTGTGGTCAGAACACATGATGAGCAAAATGGACATGTATAGCTAGATAGAATTCTCTTACCTTTATTTTCCTTCATTTCCTTCATAAATGTATATTTCACCTATAGAAAAACAAAATAATGATCACTCTGTTTTTCTTATATTTTTCTTTAGTTTCCATGCATATATAATGACCATTATTAAGAATTTCAAATTTATTACCAATTTTTTAAGCATCCATTATTTTCTAACAAAATTTTAGAACTCTGGAGGGGGAAGTAAATATCCTTGTATTTGCATGCCACATTTTCTCAAAATCACTTGATTACGTTTGTTTAATTTTAAACACAAGAAGAAGCAAAATTAAAATTTGTCAGAGCACTGTATTTACACAATGTATGTGTTCTATCAAAACGATGAAAACAACAATAATAGCCCTGGCTGTATGGCATCATGAAAGAAATTTTTAATGCTAAAATTACTACGTTAGGAGCAAAACTGTGTTCTTAAGTCAATTTTCTTTTTGTTGTAGGTTAATTCTCTTTAAAACACTTTTGAGACTGCACTTTCTATATGGTGCATGTAGTGCATATAGTACCTGACACCTCCTTAAATACCTAAAGGCATTTTGAATCAAAAGCTGTAATCGTGTAATCATCTTTAAAAGAAAGTAACTTGTGAGCATTCCTGGTTTGCTGGTCACTAAATAATTTCTGTACATGTTCCACCTCCCCAACAGGGACTGGGATGACGTGGGCCAAGCCTCCAAATGGTTAATTTCCCAGGAACATACGCCTGAACAGTTGTTAACAGATTCAGTCTCCTCACCATAAAAGTCCCACATGAAAACTGACACATTTGATGCGTCAGCTATTTTTAACCGATATATCCAGACTCCTCAGCCGCACAGATCTCCAGTTTCTGCAGCATTCTTACTTGACCAGAAAGCCAGACTTCGGAGCAACTGTCCTAACAGTGGTACCAAGTGCATGCCAAAAATCACTTGCTTCTGGGAGAAAAGCCAATAATGGTGGCTGAACATTAGAAGTGAAATCAGTTCTGATGGCCACCTTAGGATTTCTGGTGGCTGACAGGAAGGTGTTTCTCTAACAAGTTAAGGAAAAGAAATATTGAAAGTTCAGGTGGTAATTGAGCTAATTAGCTTTGAGCTAATTCTAAAAAGTTAGTTGAACACAAGTCAACTTTCATTGCATTCTTTGCAGGCATATCTTGTATAATTGAAAGTTCTGCAGGTGGTCTAAAAGAGTTACCAAAAGCAATATGTGTCAGAGACAAATAATTTTCATCATCTCTTCTGTTTTCAAGAACAGTATCTTGGTTCACATTAGCTTGAAAATACGGGTATGAATATGGAAGGACACAAGATCCTATGCTGGTCACATCTGTTTGATTCAGTGCACTTTGAAATGCCCTATTTAAATCCTCAGTTTGTTGAGACTTGAACCATTTCTTCATTTTTGTTTTGCTCAGGATCAGGCATGTGTCAGTGAGACATATCTGTTACATATCTGTAAGCTCATGACACTCTCAGAGAGTGTCAGAATAATATAAAAACAGTTGTAATTTCGTTATTGACACATTAGTAAAGTTTTGCCCTGGCATTGGTAAAGCATAAAGTGCATAGCTCAGTTAAAACAATTTCTCTCTCAAATTCAAGACTCGGTTGGTAAACAAACCTTACAGCTTCATAGTGTGAAATAAAACCTGAAGAGCATAAATGCAGCTGGAACACTCACCAGATAATACTTGGTATTTAATTGCTTGTTAGTTGAAGGTAAGTGCAGTTCAAAAACCAAGAGATTTCCTTAAGATGCTAAATTGGAAAATATGTTTTCAAACAGATACCATGGGGAACATTCCAACACAGCATCAACCTGGAAAATTTTAACTTGTTGCTAAATGAATTTATTTGCTGTGGTGGTATAGTCAAGCAGAGACAAGCAGCAAAGGAAAGTCCCTCCAGTGACGAAAGAAGTACGTTTCAATTGTAATAACTTAACAAATCACGCTGAGGATCTGTACCATTTGGGTGGTAGAGATAGATCCTCATTTCCAAAACTGCTGTAGATCCTTCCTATAGACCCTTCCTACAGATCTTTTACATACCCACACAAACACCATTCACAAGTTGTGATCCATATTTACTTAATTTCTAAAATAAAGTTAAAAAGCTTGATTAAAATGACAATATAATCTAAGTGAAGAACAAATGCCTGGACTTCTGCTCTCGAGGACTATCAAGCCCTGGACTGGTGTTCTCTCAAAGTTCTCTGAATGTTCTGGATGCAGAGCCTACAAACTGCACTGAAACTGGTCGCGCTCATTAGGTGTTTCACACGTCCCCTTGTGAGACAGGCTGTTCAGACACGGACATTGCTCCCGGTAGCACTTGAGTCCCGGTTTCAAAATGGGACTGAATTCAAAAGGTAACATAGGAGACACAGACCATGCAGTGCAAAGATTCCTGAAGCAAGAAGCAGGTCTCATTAGTTCAGTTAAGCTCAGCAACACGAGTTTGTGCTTAGACCGTGCCGGGTTCAGGGCTAGGTTGAGTTCTGAGTTGGTCTCCCATGTTGACATGACTCTGGGTGCATAGTTAGCAACTTCAGGGAAATTGAGCTCCTAAGTGCAAAACTGCATTTCTCCAAGCCCCCAATTTGGCTGCCACTCAATTTTTGAGGTGCTCGGCCTGTAGACAACCTACTTCCCAGCATTCAAATTCAGCCTGTACTCTGAGTTCAACTTCTGCATTAAAAAATCCTCAGTCTTTACAGGGACAGGAAGCTCAGTGCTTGTCTCAAATGTGAATTCCCTAAAGGTCCAGAATTTACACAGTTCTGCTTTGTCCTCAGAGGGGAACTTGATTCTGTTAGCAGCCCTTCACGCATCTAAGATGCTATTATGCTCCTTGTAAAATACTTTGTACAGAGCGCTTTGTTTTATAAAAAGGCCTCCTTCTCTTCCCCCAAAGAACTCAGGTTCTGAAATTCTAACTGAGATTATTCAGACCCACACCAGCCTTCAGACAAAGCCCTAACTAGCCAACTCTTCTTGGGCTTGGGGCACTTTGTGTGCTTTCTTTGCAGCTAAGCCACTGTTCAGGATTTATTAGAAAAGCCAGAAACGATCCATCATCTGCCAAGTATGTAATCAAACTCTTCATCTCACGTAAAGGGCTTCAAACCTGCTAGATATTTGTATGAATGACATCAGCAGTCGATTAGCTACCGCTCTAGGTAGACAGGCATTGTCCCCTGCTGCACGGCTGGTATTACCACAGGAGATAAATCAATAACTACCACCCACTAGGCTTTCAAGCTATTCAGGCTTCAATTAGCATTAGTACAGTTTTCTGCAGATCCCACAGTTCATTAGCAAGACTTGACAGGCCTGACAGCTGGTGCTTTGGAGCACTCCTGTATAGTATTTTTCAGTGACCTTGATGAACCTTTTAAATCACTTTAGCTCTGTTTTGGAGAACAGATTGTCCATGCTGCATTTATAACCTGCACTGCTACTGAGGCAGCTTTCTTGGCCAGCTTCTGTCTCCCAATTTCTGAACATCTGCTATTCAGAAAATCTAAGTCATCACCTGGATATTGGATGAACTTAAAAGCGACCAAGTTCATAAGAACAAAATTTGCCTCATTTCCCATATAATACATTGAAGTTAATATGTATTTTTCTAATTTTTATAGTAGTGCACGTAGCAAAATGAAACTGCTGAAAGTGAGCTTTTTGGTCATGTAAACATAGCAGCACAGTCAGCAGTGTCTGAAACTGTTGCAGGAGAATTTATTGTCATGCCAAAGAAAAAGTCAAGTTTGGTTCCTTTACGATCTGTTTGTTTGTTTGTTTAATTTCCATGCCAGCTAGCAGCACCCCTCCCCATAACCCTGCCCTCCTTCCTGTGAGTCAGACCTAAATCTGGCTGTCACTCCAGAGTCAGGATTTTTGGACGACCGCTCAGACCCTCAGCGGAGTCGCTTCTCCCCGTTGTGTTTCCAGTGTGCACTAAGTGCTCATAACTCGCATTAACTAGAAACGAGACGCACCGACAAACTGAACAAATAACTTTAACGACCTGCAGGGAGAGCGAAGACCTGCTTGTAAGTGCTTGGTTTGCTGAGTACATGGATGTTAACATGACTCACTCCAGAGCACTTATGTTGTAGCTTCTGACAGGTGTGACACGGCGTCGTTGGTTTTGGCAGATCTCTCTAACACAACTAGTTGACCTTGAAAAATCTGATGTCAGCATTCACCACTGCGGCACTGATACTGGCCCTTCTCATTGAGAAACTGAACTTTAATCCCGTGGCTCAATATTCCAAAAAAAAAAAAATCTCTGATTTACCTGATACTTTTCGTTTGCATCTTCCCCCAAATGATGGTTGATGCTAACTTTTGTAGAATACCTTGCTTTATAACACCTTTCCTGGTGTCTAAGTGGAACACGGGGTTTGCCCGAAAAGGGATAAGTATGTTACAGCTGATCATCCATGTAAAGTATCTCACCTCCTTATCTCCAAGTACAAGGGAATAAAATATGAGCATTATTTTAATGATTCATACCCTGCCCGAAGTCTGAGCTGCCTCCATATCATCCTGGTCAGTCTGAAAGTCCTGCAGGCTTTACACCCCATCTTTCAGCAGGTCTTATTCCTGCAGTCTAATCTGCGTAAGCAGGATCACATACCTTCAGGGTCAAAGCTCACTTTTGTCTGGCTTGAACATTTTTCTGGCACACAGAGCTTGGATCTATGTACAAAAGGCACACATTGACCAGCCAACTCGGATTTACAGATGGATTTGGTTTCTCGTGGTGTTTATGTATTTTTGACAAATATTCTAGACCAGTCCACTCCCATTTTGTGCTAAAAGCCAAATGCAATAGAATGGAAAACAAGCAAATGTAACACTGATATTGGGGTCCAATTAAAAAAACCCAACCAACCACACTTCCTCTTCCTTTTAGTTATCCATATTTTTTGCAGGTAATAGAAGATTCCTTCACTGGCTTTTCTCCTTGTTGTTCAAAAATGTAAACAAATTAATTTTCTCAAGATTTAACTTTATTTGTGGCCACTCAGGACCTTTGGTGTGATGTTTTCATTTCTGTTGAGAAATCTCTAACTGATCTAATATCTCAACACTTCCCCATGAATTTCCCACAATATCTGGGAGCGCTGGTTACTCGTGGTTGTTGCACAATGCCATTTCCATTCTCTGACCAAGTCTCAAGATCTGGCAGCTTAAACACAACAAAAATTTTGCTGATTTGCAGAATCAGATCTGGGCACCAAACTAGAGCATTTAAAAATGAGCTGGTGTGATAAAGATCAGTGTTTAGAACATCCTAAAACAAAGCCCTTTAAATGTATCCCTATCTGTCACTAAATCTAAGGGGCAGAAAAGTGTCAGCTCTCTGAAGTTTGTAACTTGGCTTCTACACACTATTCATTTCAGGAAAATTCAATTAATTGAATGTCAGTGAAAAGCTCCTTCAAATGGGGACATAAACTCAGATGAAATAAAGTCATTTTTCTTACAGGCAAGTGTTTGAGGAATATTCTTTTTCCTTTGCCAAGTTCTGGTACTTATTGACCTTCAAGTGAGTGTAAGCAGACTGCAGTCATCACTGCAGTCTTGTCATAAAGGTGAGTCTCCCAGAATTTAAAAAAACCCAAGTGATTCAAAATGACCAAACACATTTTCTGCCCTAATTATGAACACACACTGATTATGAAAAATCTATGAAAAATCAAAAACTGGTTTCTTCCCTAGTATTCAAAAGGTACCATGATTAAGAACATTCTCATACGCAATAAAAAATAATTATTAAAACACACATTGGAAATTTTGGCAAAGACAATGAAATTATTTCCCACATTGCACATGCAGAAGAAACTTCTACTGTCCAGAGAATGTGCTAAGTGACTTAAGTGAAATACTTGCCTTACACAGCAGTCTTTCATAGCATGCTATAACTAGTAATCTACCCAGGATCAGAGCCAAAGAGGGATTAACCCGTCACAGAAAGACATTCTATTTTAGGCCACAGGCACAAATGCCTAGTGACTGAACACTCTGAGCTTTGTGCAATACTCCACCGGAGTTTGCTGCTTGATGAAAAAGAATACTATAATTTATCTAAAGCTCATAATACTGTGTTGTTGCATCACACCTGTCAAATTGATGTTAGCATAGTAAACTGGTAAATCAGATCCATCACCCATAACCTGTCTTTGGTGACTCTTGCAGTTAAAAAAATCCAGCTGCAGCTTAACAGCAGCATTCTTTCAGTGTAGGAAGAATCAGATTCTTCCCCGCATTTAGAACAGCGATTCTAGGTTTGCTGATTCATGAAATTTTTTATTCCTTTATTAAACTGACTATTGATCCATCGTTACAAGTAACTTTACTCCTCAGAGAGCTATGTTTTAGTCCTTGCACTAGAATTCATGAATCTGATACAGGGATTGGACAATATCTTGGTGTAAGGGGTATGTGTGCAACCGTTTGAGCTATTATGTGTAGCAATGACTAAAAGTTTCTGTCTAGTCTTCTACCTCCTTCGAAACCACTGTAGACCTTAGAGTTGCTGGTCATAAGAGTTTCTGTTTGCAAAGCAGAACCATTTAAAATCAAACAGGTTAAACTTCCCCGTAGCCATCTCCCACCTCTCCGGTTTACAGTTTTATTTAACCAGCTGTAGTTTTCCTTTCTGTTCATCAGTAGTATGGCTGATTCAAACCATGTATTACAGGATCACAACACGTGCCCACGTGCTGAAAGACTGCAGTCATTTCCTTGGGACGTTTCACACCTGCCTGTGCCAAGGGGTCTGACATAACATTGCAGAGGTTCAAAAAAACCATTCTGCTATCAAGGGAAATGCCCATAGTGGGTGGGGAATCATATAACACTAAAGTTCTAGGTATGTTACCTCAAAAGAATTTCTAATCAGCATTCTCCAAATGATAGACCAAGGAATACGATTTATAGATCCAAAAGTCAGCTTGAGAATAAAGTGCTTCATGTTACTTGTGTAGTGCACATTAACCCCTTCTAATTTATTCTGGTAGTACTTTGTTACTATTGATTTTAAAACACAATGAAGAGGATTCTCTGGCATTCGACTGGTCAGTCAAGATCTCTGTCTAATATAAGTTATCTGAATGAAGCTGACAATTTAAATCTTGAGCTTTTGTCCAGCTTTGTACATCATCAAAATGTGTATGGAAATAATATACACTCATTTCCATATACTTTAAAATATTCCTTCATAACAGATTCATTTTCTATAGAAACATTTCTCATTCCGTGCAGTAGAGGAATGAACAGCTATTTCCTTTTTTGCTCTATCTTCATGAATGGATGTGTGGTACTGTCTTATTTACAGCACATGGATCCATCTCTGTTTCGAACACACAGTTACTTACTTGCTTGTGTAATTCTCCTGTTTGTCCAGCAGCTGTAGCGTTTCACAAACATCACTGAACTTATCTTTGTACCATTGTGGAGAGCTGGTATTCTTATTGCCAGATACATAAACATCGGAATTCTGCACTTCTGTGAAGAATTTACCATTCTGTGCTATCATCTGTGTACAAAATGCAGGGGTTTGCTTTTAATTGCAACTTTAAATGTTCAAAAACACTCAGCAACTCAACTTACATCTTCAGAAATGAATAATTACGTGTGGAAACCCGGTCTAAATTTACAGTATACAGAAACTACGTGACAGAGTCAAGGGTAGAATCTCGTTCCCTAGAGTGACCATCCTTTATAAAATTTTTTTTAAGCTCACCCATTCCACCCTATATATCTCACAAATTCTCGAACAAATGGAACAGTTGTCCCAGAGACAGCAAACTAATTCAGCCACAGTACAGATCTACCTGGTGCACTGCAGTAGGCATGGCTGAGGGGAAAATGGTGCGCGATCATGTCGCTTTAAATCAGAACTCCATAGGTTACAAAACTAGAAGGGCCTGTCTTGATCATCTAGTCTGACAACCTTTATAGGAACAGGCCGTGGGAACGGCTCAGAATGAATTCTCCTTTCAAAATGCGTAAGTACAGAGGAACAGAATTAAAAATGTGCAGGCGACTTTCATTCTGACAGACCACAATTCTGAGTGTCTCTTTTTGCAATGCACATCTTTTTCAAGAGAGGAGGAAGGGTACAACTGTTTTACGTTTAATTCCTTGATGCATTTTTTCCAAAGCAATCAGAAATTCCATCAAAATAATCTGTAAATATCCTACTGATCCAATTTCCTTCCCTCTGGGGTGTGCAAAGTGCTGGCTTTGCAGAGTGCCAGGGAAGTGACCATGTTGTTTTACTACCGTAGATGCCAAGGGAGGGAAGCTATGGAAGCACTAACACCATGGATGAAGATGCATCATTTGTGGGACACAAAGAGGTTGGGGGGTGGGATATGGGGCCATGTTTACAGCTAGGA
>NW_010413942.1:12227-19341 GCF_000710305.1 Buceros rhinoceros silvestris
GAGCTGGGACAGAAGCAGAGAGGGAGATTTATTATACTTTATTTTATTCGTGTCGTAGTTAAAGTGTTCTCAGTCAGTGGCATGTGTTCCTGGAACAATGCCCACCTCCATAACTATTTTGTTATTTTATTTACTTACAGACTAAGTACTGTTTCTAAGTCACTTACCCGTTTTAGTGGCAAACACCTACGCCACTATATCACTTACAAGTGCCATCTCTCAGCTAGCTTCACCCAAGGAGGTATCTGATAGACAGACTGTTTCCCTGTTGATAGTTTGTAACTAACGAGCAGTAAAACTTGGCAGTCCCTCTGTATGTATTAAATATCAAAACTTTGTGTCAGTGTCTGGTCAGAACAGCGTGGATTGAGCACTCAGCAAACCACAGAAGGAATCCCTTCTGCTCTGAGCATCAGCTGAAGGAGTGGGACTGCTGAGGTTCCTGCAAGTGAAGACAACACTTGGGGAATACAAGAAGCAGCAGAGTGCTTTCCTCTGCTGCCTTCCTGCCCCAGATAGATAATCACCTGCGCGCCAAGCCCCTGCTGTGGTCGGTCACACAGCCGTCTTCCTGTGCCCCTAAGGGGACTAGCTGCCACAGGCGCAGTTTTTACCTTTGGGTGTACGACTTTCTCTATAGAGAAAGTGCGATAACAACATTGAAAACTTGAAATTGTGGGACAAATCCTGCTCTTTGGTACACTTAAATATGGCTGGAATTGAATAGTTAGATATTTTCCAGATCTGAGCACGTGCATCATCTATTTGCTCATCCAAATATCTCATCTTTTAATCCAATCAGCCAAGAAGTTTGATCTCAACTACGTAGAATTGATTTGCAAAATTAAATGGAAATGGCCAGCATAAACACATAGTACTTCAAATATCATTTTACTCCCAGTCATCATGCAGTTAATGCTGTGAAAGCAACAGTGCTGCGTTTTGGGGGATGGGCTAAAGCCTTGCCTGAATATTTCTTACCTAAGAAGGGAAGAAATCTTTCTTATCGCTGCTATTAATCTGACAGCAGAGCTGGAGGGACCAATTCAAATTTAAGAGATAAATTTAATCTGAAATGATCAATACCCTGGAACTTGCCATGTCCCAAAAGATTAGGCCAAATAGCAGCATCATGTGTTCTGAGTTCATGTTGCAAACCACTGCATAGTTACTAATTCTATTAGGGAAAGCATATTTTCTCCTCCTCACCCGTTTCCAGTGTATAAGCCTATGCTAATGAATTTGACATTCAGTGTTCAGAGAATCAATGGTTAGCAACGTACAGAAAAACATCCTTCGGAACCAAGCAAAAATGTGTGTCACATCTCTGTCATAAGAGAAAATTTTTTTTTAAATCAAAATGGGTAATGCCTCCACCATCAGGAGGTGAATTTTTAAAATTAATATTTCTTCCTGAGTTGCAAATCTAATGCATTTAATGGCACAGTATGCATGAAGCTGTGTAATACAAGCTTAGTGGGCCATCCATCCACACACAGCTTAATTCAAGACTGGGGTCAGCTATTTTCCAGTCATCACCCCAGCGTGCATCTAAAAGTCACTGTGTCCCTGGTGCTGGCAGCTCATTGCAGCGCAATATGCAAAAACGAGCTTGGGTTCTGACCACGGTAACAGTTTAGATGAAGGTTTTTCTATGGGTTAGACTCTTTTTTTTCTGTGTAGTTTTTTGTAACCGTGGGTTCTTCCTGTATGACACCTGAATGTACGGAATGATTGAATTATGTAAGAAGGGGCAGATTTTTTGGTCTTAGTGGCCTACTAAAGCTAGAAACTAAGAGCAAGCTTGCTACTATGATATTCCATGACACTACTACACTCTTGTGTAGTAGCGTCATGGCCCCATGGAATCAGATAATTTGTCAAAGTGTTGATTTTTTTTCATGCTTTATCTCATCTAGGTGCTTGTCTTATCTTGGTTCTTGTCTAGATATGCCTTTTCACCATAATTTTACTCAGTTCAAAGAAAAAACACATTGCATCCCATGTGTAAACAAAACCTCAATGCCTGTTAATAAAACTCGGAGGATGACAGAATAAAGCTCAAATTTAGCTCTCAGGCTTGGCATTTCCAAAGCGGAATAGAAATACGGCAGCTTTCTCTGCAGTTGTGACTGTGTTTTCATAAATTCACGGAACTTTTGGATTCTAAAGGAAAAGGCTCTGTGATGCTGATACCGCGTACAGAGCCATCAGACCTTGGAAGAATCACGTCATGAGTCACTACAATCTGGTGACCTATTATTTCTTTCCTTGCTCAGCTAGAAACAGTGGATCAGGCACTGGCCCATATAAAGCAACGCTGGCTCTAGTGGTATTTAAAGACAGGTTTTAATGCAAAGGAATAGCTTTAACTATGTACTTTTTGGAAGAAGTGAGAGGCATGCATTTTATCAAAGATTTAATTTGACTTCAGTGAGAGAAAAGTAAGTGCGCACTCTGAACTGAGACAAAGGAAAATTCACTCTACTGAACTCAGCTGAGTTTCAGCACTTTCAGAATATTGGAAACTTCTAAAAACTTTCAGAGTCAGTGGACATATATTTATATTCACATATGCAAAACATGCATACATTAAATGGCACATTCAAAATATCTGCACATATCTCTGGCCACACCGTAGTCTGTCTATACATTAAGTGCAAAGCAGAGTAAATACATCTAAATACACTCACAGTGTAAACACGTAAAATGCATCATCTTAATGTCAGACTGCATTGGAAGATGCAATTTGACCATGAAAACATGGCTGAACATGTGGATGGAAAGCTGAGCCCCAGCCCCATTTTTAGCTTCACCCCTTACTTAATATCCAGTTGCTGGACCAACTGCAGTAGCAGCTGGTTGGCTTGGAGTCCTCTTTTGCTTCTCTTTGTTTTGATATGACTGACGTGGCACTCTGTTAAAAGTTACTCCTCTTTGAATAGCTGATTTGGAGACTGTGTAGAAGTCTTTAAAGATACCCTTAAAAAGAGAGGAGGGAAAGCCTGAAGAACCACCTGTTGTCTCTAGTACAATGAGTTCGCACCCAACCCACCCCCCCAGAAAAAAAACACTTTCCTTGAAACAGTTGCCTCTGTACATACTGGTTTATTTATATGAAGGGTATCCAGTTCTGAACACTGTCACCCATCACAAACGGAAGCCATTTATATATTCTACAGAACAAGAAAAACACGTTGTCTCATCTTCTTTGTAACCAGAATTACCACCAGGCTACCCAATGATAAATGTCCAGCAAGAGCTAAATTCTCCTTTCTGATTTACAGACAAGCCCTTCTGCTTCAAGATGTTACTTTCCTATCCCACTATCAGTCTAGAATACATAACACTCATTAATCAGAGCATCAGTTTACCAGCCCCTTCTTGTTTCACTTAAAGTCAAGACTAGAATTGTCTTAGTATGCAATGACACGGGGAAATTTGCCCCAGTCCTGCTCAGCTGCTGATACCTCAAAACCACCCCTGCTCCACTTCTTACAATTTCAGAGTGGATGAGCGCAAAGACAGTACACAGCAAGTGACCTCCTTCTGCAGCATCTCACAAAGCATCAACAGCGATGTAAATCCAACCCGTCTTTCTTCTGAACAGTTCTGAAGGATACTCTGCCTTTCAGATTCATGGCCCATCCTCGAGTTTTCAATAGAGCACCATTCTGAACTTGGTCTTGTGGATGGGCAATAATCAATCAGCTTCCTAATCTGGCCGAACACCTGTATTTACGTAAATCCGTATTTCTGCAAATCCGTATTTCTGCATCACCTAATGCACAGCTATTCAGAGATATTATGGGTTTTTTCCCCGAAGCGGCAGAGTTCATTAGCTCACGCAAAGCACCCAGCTAGTGTTCAGTTCGCTGACAGGGCCACGCTATGCCGTACAAACATAACCTGATCAAGTATCATTCTGTTGCCGTCAATGGCAAAAAAGCACCCTACCAAACCAACTATGGCCAGGATCTCAACGTAAATGTATTTCAGCCATTTAAGTGGGAGGCAGGCATGCAAAGTCCTTTCTTAAAACAAAATCACTACGTCATGGTGACACTTCATGATTTTTCAGGGTCGGCGAGAGAACTCTAGCCCTTAGGACTCTCAGAAATAGCACAGAGAGATGCAAGCGTAAGCATAAAGTTTTAAGGAAGGTTTAACTAGCACATGAATCAGTATTTAGCACGCAGGAGAGTTTCCCATGGAGCATTTAAATGCAGGGGCTTAGTTCCCTAAATATAAATAGCCACTACTGAAAGACCGGGTTAATAGCAACATGGTCTGGAAAAAAGTGTTTGAAATCCAGCTGCTTTCTCTTGCAGTCTGTGGTGTGCCGTTCAGTGCTCTTAGTCACACACGAAACTGGAATCTGTTTCCATGAAGAATGCAGAGAGCCTGCTACAACTTTCATCCATGTCTGCCAGAAAATTCTGACTGAGAGATTTAATGGCTGACGGTTCCGCATATGTTTCTGTCAACGTGATCCTCAACTCCAACTGCATCCTACAGAGAAATGCTTGAACACGCGAGAGCTACAGCTGAGCCGCGCAATGACAAAGGCAAAGCTGACACAGTGATCCGGTTTTAGAACAGAGACAATATCTTAATTCATCATCAAGAATAGAAAATGTACTGCTTGAGTAGAATGCCGTGATTCATAGCTGGATTGCCATCATGCATGTTTTTTCATAGGGCAGCAAATAGATTTGATATGACTCTCTTAATTATTATCTGTTAATTTATTCTAAGGATTCTATTGCATGAATTCACCCCTTGAAATCTGGTACAACTTTCTTTATAGTGTTCCCAGCTTACCTGCTGTACTTCTCAGACAAAATTCCTCTATTTTTTTCTGTATCAGGGACTCTCATCTCATTAATAGTTAAGCACTCATTAAGGATTACCTGTGATATTCTGTAAGGCTTTAAGAAATACACACATCACATCCCTTGAGTTCGCTCATTCCTTTCAAAGGCATGGGCTTACAAAGTCAGACCTCAGCACAAGAGGCTTGGTGGTTTAATAAACCACTCAGAAAAGCCAAGCTAGTCCATAAAATCTGAGTCAAAATCAAGCAAACTCAACATTTTGAGTCTGAGATTCTGTTTGTTTCAAATCAAAACCTGGGTCATAAACTCCCAATAAATAAATCCAGCTGTCATGCCATTCTAATCTCACTGCCTGCTGCTAATGAAAAGAGAAGCATCTTCTTGGGCGGAGCAGGTGCTAGAAAAAAAGCAGCCAGTCTGAGCCCCAAGCCCCAGTACATGGCTGCATCCCACTGGGTTAAGTTACGAAGAAATCCAAATCATTCAGCGTGTGGGTGAAAGGAGGGAGAGGCCCATGCCTTTCCTTCTCTGCAGGCTCCTCATGAGTCTAACAATGCCCCTCCGCTTTGAATATGGTATCAGCAAATCTGACTTTGAATAGCAGCTAAGGGATATTCGTGATGACAGCAGCTGCGAAGTTGTTAAAAATACGCAAAATTTCATTGTGTGGGTGTAACGATTGCCCTTGCTGAACAGAGACAGAAACCCTCGTGGCCCAATACTTTCGGCCACAGCTTGCTATATTTTGACACATAGTCTAGGAATCCCCGTCTGTGTTGTCCTTGTTGATGTTCTTGTTATCCTTATCTTCTAAATACAATCTTTTAAAATAAAAGTGTAAAGCCACTTTTTTCCCCCCCTCTTGAACCAGACTCTTACATCCAGAGATGAGAAAAGAGAAATTATTTTTCCACCTGCTATCAATACACCAGGCCAAGCTGTCTGGGGTAGCTAAAAAAAAGTATTCCACAGCTCTGCACGGATTCCAGTGCATTGCTTAGCAGAGCCAAGATTTGCAGCTTTCAGCTGCTCCGGTGGGTTTGGGTGGCAAAGTGCACAGAAAATGCCATACCAACCATTCCTGCCGAGCAGATGGGGAGAGGCATATTTACTAATCATCACAGAAACTGTTACATGTGTTTAAATCCTTTTATAAAAACAATTTGCTTTTCAGCCGTTTACTGAACAGCTACTAAGCTGAACCTCTGATCAGCACGACTACACATTCAAGTTTTTGCTTTCTCTCCAAGATCCAGCTGAGCAATGAATGGCAGTGGCCATAACGTGCTCCCACGGTAACTGTGACTCCTAGCAGCCTTTCTGACAGCTAGAATTGTTTAGGATTTTATGGTTCTGCATTTCTGAAAATAGCATTGCTAACTACAACCAATATAGAACTCAATATCCAAAAGCGGAATTTTTTTGGCTTAACCTAGTTTTTTTCCCATAGTGATATATGTTACCTAGAGAAATGTTCTCAGATTCATGACTCAAAGCAGAACTTTGCTTTCTAGCCAGATATCCAAGTCTTCAACCTAATCTTGAAAAAGATTGGGTTCCTTGGCCTCTCTGAAAGCACCTAAAACAATTTAAAGATAATATATCCTAAGATTGAAATCGTCCCTTCTATAGCTGAAGGCAGACAATACTTGAATTTTTGAGTCCTTGTGCATTTGACAGTCATTTCCCCTTGTCCTAAGCCAAAGGGAATGACTGTATGATTTCTTCTGCATGTAGTGAAGAAACAGTAAACGAGTAGCCCTACATCCTCTCAAAATCACTGTTGCCTTCTGAAATTATCTATATCCTCCATCATAAAATTGATACACAGATGACTTAAAATATCAGACCAGATCAGGCAGCCCTGTTTTGTAATTTCGCAGTTGCCAGGGCTGGTGGCCACAGGAGGCAGCAATGCAGAATGAACAAGCACTCAGGCACTTGTCTCCTTGCACATTGTTCAGTCAGTTTTGCTGTTTTTTTTGTTTTTTATCTAGCAAACCCTCAGTACCCCTGTTGTGTTTTTATCATCAGCTGAAATCCCTGAAAGGGTTTGAGACAGCAACAGACTTCATTCCCTGTGATTCAACATGATGCAAAACCTCAGGACGCACTCCTGGCAAGGACTCCTTGCTGCTACATTAGTGCAACTATTAATAATTACTAATAACAATGTTATTAATAATTATTCAGCAGCTATTCTTCTGTATATTCTGCAGTATTTTCTCCACTGATTTTTTTTTTTAATTTCTCTTCTTTGTCTCTAGTTTGGGGAA
>NW_010413942.1:19435-36806 GCF_000710305.1 Buceros rhinoceros silvestris
ATTTAAAACCATTTAGTTGTTCTTGCTCATTTATAAATCAGATTGAACTCCTTCAGTTATTTGCTTTTTCAATCATTTATTGCATTATCTGTATCGTATCCACTTTACACTGCAAAACTTATTGATGTTTCTCAAAGATTCAGTTTAAAACAATAAATTAAAATAACTTAAGACACCATCTTGTGTCCTCAAGGAGCAGCATCATTTGTTTACAGGCAAGAATCATGACAGCAGCTGCATGCAGTCCAGGATCGCACTGATTATTATGCCATGGTATCATCAGTGTGTTTTCTCTATTAGTCGTGGATATATTAGAGCTATTAGTCAGAATGGAAATGTCTGCTGATGAGTGAAATAGATACTGACACCTCAAAACTTGACACCTCAAATTGAAGAGAAACTATGATAGAAGCTAGTCACAGAAATAATCCATTTCTTGAAAAAAAAAAAAGAGAACCTAACAAACAGGAAGACATTCTTCCCCAGGTGCAGCAGAGCTGCAAAAGCATGGTTTCCAGTAGATCTGTAACCTTTATCCTAATCTCTCTACCTGCTGCTTACCTCATAATAATCGCAGCTCCTGCCTCCCTTTGAAACCTCCACTGGGAGAAAGACAGCACGAGCTGTGGCTTGTTAAGCAGCTACATTTGCACTGATTGGCCACAGAGTTACTCTTAAACAGATAGCAAGGCAGCTGAGCTCATCTTCAGTGGAAGTTCTTGCCTGGTCTTCCCCTCTGTTACTTTTCTTGAAACTTCTAGGATCTTAATTCTCTTTGAGAGATTCACTTATTTTTTAGGCTTACTTGAAGTCCCTTTTAGGGTTCCAAAACTATGAAGTGAGGAGTAAGTAGCTCGACAGACAGACAGACAGCTTGACTGCATAAGCCTATTGTCTTTGGGAAACCAGGCTAAGAAGCGATGCTTTGCCCTGGGCAGTTACAGCATTGTTAATTCAGGAATTAAACTTTCCAAGAGCCATTTCTGGGAGCTGCCTTGAATGTATCTACTCTATTTTTAAGAGAAGAGAGATAAATACTGATCTGAGGAATTTAATTTGTTTATATAAGCAAAGCCAGAAAATACCAGAACTTCCTGCTTTGTCCGAGCAGGACAGCACAGGATAAAATAAAGTTGAATAATACAGTAGATAGAAGTAGATGGTGCCCCAGGTCTCCAGGCTTCTCATCTTCCAGTAAAGAATTGAGAGTGTTCCAGCATCTGATTTTCAACCAAGAAGAGGAGAGGACACACAAGCTAGATGGACAGATGGTAGAGCCAAGCATAGTCCATGCCTCTTTTTAAGGAAATGGCACGTTATTCCTGATAAAGCTTGACATCCATCACTCTTCTTGCAGACAGCATGAACTCCATTTCTGTTGTCAAAGTTGTGTCATGCGCTGGACCAAAAGAAGTCCATTTCAAGTCATAAACATGGCCCAGAAGAATCCAAGCTGGTGCACTGACTCTGAAAAGTGGTTTACACTATGCGAGTTTGAGATAGATACATACCTTGTATCAACACCATTTCATAGTCTTTCTCTTTCTCTCCTCAAAAGACAACAGAAATTTACTTCAAAACTTGGTCAAAGATAGTAGGCAGTGATTTGGCAGAGGTAAGTAACTGAATAGTGCAGTCAGAATTAATTCTAGGAGCAGATACCACATGGAGTGGAGACAGTTGTGGAAATGAGTGTTGAAAGACATGGAATCCAAATGCCTACTGATGAAAGACAGACTGAAGCCAGGAAATTATAGGACTTTGAAGAATGAGGAGAAGACATAGACGCTGGAGGAGGACAAGCTGAGACAGCAGGGAAGCATGAAGAGTAGTCTCAAAGATTGCAAATTAGTGTGACATGAAAATGACTTTGGTGCCAAGGAGCTGGGAATACTTCAAGAGAGAAGTGCAAGTCCTATCATGTGTCATGTAGTTCATAGCGTAGGACACTGAGCTTTGGCCAAAGATCATGACAGGAATGGAGACAGCATAAATACATATTATATTGGAACTAGGTTGGACTTACATACTTAGTTACAAATATAAGTAAAGGATAATGTTTGATAGAATAAATACAGTTGTGCAGCCCCAGATAAAACATTGTTAACCTCAATGCATGAGGTTTATACGATGTACAGGACATGAATACAAAAGCTACATTTCCCCAATGTCTCACCTCAGCTTCCAGCAGTGTGCAGCTTAAAGATGCTCTGAACCAGAGGTTAGACCAAGATTGTTGCATTCCAAGTACCAAATAATTTTGCTTCCACAAATTTGTCAAACGTAGTTGTTTTCACTTAGGTATAAAAACGTTTCTTAGTAAAAAAATCTTTTCATTGACAAATGTACAAACAACTACTTTGTGTGATTAATTTAAATATCTTCACTTTGCTTTAATGTCCTTTGGTGTGTTTTCAATATTAATAAACAATAAATTTCAATTAAATAATTTTTTTAAAACAGGTTACCTTGTATTACGTCCTCTTACTTTCCTTTATTATTGCACATACAATTCTTAAGTTCTTGCTGACTGAACTAGAGGAACTTTTCCATTTTCAGTAGCTCTCATGATGGGGAAATGTACTTTCAAGAATATTTTTTCCTTGTTTTCAGACGTGCTTTATTTAAGTATGAAGAAAACTCCACCCTGAGAATCAAATTTGCTAGACATGGTAAAGTGTTTACAAGAAAAGAAAAGAAAAGAAAAGAGAACATTTTCAAATGTTTATAATATTCCTTTTAACATCTAGAATGCAGCTGTTTTAATCTAGACATGAGAACAGCTCAATAAATAAAGAGTTGCTGGGAACATACTCCCTTGCATATGTGGAATTCTTAGCTATGATGGAGAGGAAGAATATGACAAAACCAAAACCAGCAGCTTCTTAAGGAATGTCCAAGAGATAGTTGCAGCTATAAAACCCGAAGGAGGGCAGAATTTGAGAGTCAGTTGCTTTGGAAAGGAAGTTCAAGTGCTGTGAATAGAAGGGATCAATCAAGGATATGGTGACTGTAAAGCACCGAACCTAATCCAACGACTTCGCCCCAGTTACAGCAAATTCCAGAAAACGGTGCAAGTATGGAACAATAAAGAATAAATAGGAAGTAACAACCTGTGTTTTATGATTGACCTCACTGAACTCAGGACAGAACTTCCTTTTGCCTTGTGACAATGCCCTAAGCTCTGAAAGGGATGGCCTGGCTTCCTTCACAAATAAAGCCAATGGTGGAGCTGGGATGCAGTCATTATTTCTCCTTCCGACAAGCCCAGAAATCTACACAAGAACAAAAATACTCTTACTGAAGGATTTTTATTTTGAATTTCCAAAAGCATAGGCTAATATGAAAACAAAGGCCCACATCATGTATTTTCTACATGGATTTAATTAACTCTTTATATACTGGTCATTGTTTTGACAACAAGTTTTCAAAACAGGTTGACCACTGGAGCCTTACTGGCTGGACTTCCAAGATGGGTATCTACACATCGTAGTTCAGCGTCATGGAGAACATACAAGAATTACATTGAGATAGCTCAGTCCCCAGCAGACCTCTGTTACCCCACTTCACAAGTGAGCGTGAGCAGTTACGACAATGAAATTCTAGCTTTACCTGCTGCTAAGGAAAAATCTATTGTTAGGCAAGAGACGGTGTCATAAAGCAGCATACATCCATCCATGTTGTTCTGTTTATGTGGTACAACTGCAAGAGGAGGGTGGCACATCATCAATTTTCCTATCATTGACTGTGGGAGAAGCTGCATCACACCCAAACTAAAATAAACCTGAATGTGTCACCATCAGCATGAGAAATACAGACCCTTAGCATAGTCACTGTATATAACTGAAACCAGGCTCGATGGGTGATGAAATGGTGAGCGAATGAAATGGTGTGCAAACAATTTTTACAGCTCCTGCAACGCTATATTCTTTTCAAGAAAGATGTTGGTGAAAATAATTTGAACTTTGTCGCTTCTCGTTTAATCAGCGCCAGCCTCATGGCCACTGAACAAGGTTTAAGTCATCTAGGCACACAATTTCTTTATCAATGGCCACCTGTAATACATAATCACTCACTCAGACTCTATTTTACATACCTAGTACAAAACTCGCTTCTTATGGTAGAGACCACAGAAGGTTCACTTTGTTAAGATATAAGTCTCTATAGGCTCTATAGTCTCTCTAAGTCTCTAAGAAAAGTAAACAGGCTGCCAGAATCAAAACAGAGCACAAATAATAATTATTACAGTCCATATAGTTTACTGCAAACCAACTTAGACATTATATTTAGAGCTGTTTTCCCCACTGCTTGGCATTAATGCTAAGAGCAGATCGTGCTTAGTTAATCTGCACTTCAGAACAAGTATGTCAAAACTTTCAGAAGTCTTACAGGAGCAAGAATTTCTATCTGCCTGGTTAGAAGTTCCAAACTCTGATGGTTTTATGTGCCCCTCCCCCCCACCCCTTAAAGTCACATAACACACACTTCAAGTTCCCTGTTTTCTCCTACATTAAACTTCTTCTCCACTCACAATGGATGGCCTTTCTAGTGCAGTATGGTTCTGGGGTATGAACCTACACTTTCCCAGCCACAGGAGGTAACAAGAGATAGAAATCCAGCTGATGAAGGAAAATTCTGTTTTCCTAAACCACTTTTTCTATTTCTTGATGCCCTGTCTGAGATTTACGGGTATCACTCCAAGAAATAAGAAACAACACAATTTGAAATTAATTGGAACACTTGAGGTGCTCTAGTGCTCTAGAAATGCTTAATGCCCTGAAAGATGGAAAAATATTAAAAGAGTAACAGAAAAGTAAAGCAGTGATACTCCAGAAAACCAAAAATGAAAGTGATGCCTCATTCCAAATTAAAGAGTAGTACAAGTATTTTCTGTGTTAATTGCAATCTTTTGTTTCCTTCTGTGGTAAATGCTCTTTTGGACACATATGCACACAAAAAACGGTAGTATTTTCAGAGTGCACTAATACAATTGTCAATTGCATGTATATGATATGTCAGAGCACAACATTATCTTTGTTTACTCAACACGATACATTTGCATACTTCATAGACAGTAAACTATCCCAAAATTTTAAGTTATACAAACATGTTCATGGATATCATGTAACACAGGAATTCTAGAGAGTTTCTGTGTCTCTGCACGATGGAAATAAAAGATGTATATTCATCAGATTATGAATTCTAGCATATTATATCCCATCTATTTGCAAAAGGAGCACTCTAAGACTTTTTTTAACCGCAGATCCAGGTTTCAGCTCCCTCTCATTCTTGAGCTCCACATCATTTTGACTGCAGCCACACACAGTTAATGTTTATATTCACATACAACAGATCATATAAAAAAAGAACAGAAATGACTGTGCTCCTCACTTTTTGAGCTGTTCTGCAATGGGCAATAAGTTTTCTTTTGAGCAGCAGGCAAGTTATTTCAAGAGTAGATCCATGCCAGCAGACAGCCTTATGAGCTTTCCAGGTTTTACCCCACGAGGTACAACTGCACCCTCAACAGAGCTTTGCAAGCCAAAGGCAAGCAGCATATCTTTTTTCTTGATGATTCCTAGTGAGTCTAATGTGTATGAACAGCACTGAGGCCCCTATCCAATCTTTGCAAGCTTGCTTCACTTGTTAACGAGGTATTCAAATCCTACGATACACTTCACTTGGGTGTTGTCATTGATACATGGACCCAGGGAAATTTCCACGGCACTCAGTCAAATGCTTTTACAAGTAAAGGCTCTTACACTGTTACCTGGTCCAGGCTGCATGTTGACAAGCACAGAGGAAGAGAAGTTCCTATGTAATACCTTTGATGAACATCATACACACACCACTTGGCAGGTCCTTAGATGAGCTCCTCTTCAGCACTAGATACAAAGTAAATTATTGCCATGAGTTCTCACCGCTTAGAGATTGTTGTTTATTGTTACCGAAATGAGCTTGGATTCCCTCGCTGTCATCATTTTCTCAGCAAAAGACAATGCTACTAGGATTGGGTGGTCAAACATTGGAACAGGCTGCCCAGGAAAGTGTGGAGCCCCCATCCTTGGAAGTGTTCAAAAGGCTTGTAGATGTGGCGCTGAGGGACACAGTTTAGGGACCCTGGCCGTGCAGGGTGAACAGTTGGACTCGATGATCTTAAAAGTCTCTTCCAACCAAATGATTCTGTGATTCTGTGGGTTTTTTGCATGGCATTCATGTTGAGACATCAGATGTCTCCGGGCAGTTTACCTACAGAAAGTATCACAGTAAAGGATCAGCATTCTCCAGTGGGAACAATTTGAGTGCAAATGTTGTCAGATACAATAGTCCTTAAACTATCAGTTTGTGCTTTAAAACATGCAGCAAGATACGTATCCTACTGTTCCATTTTAGCCCTGACACTGCATAAACAAGGGCATTTCAGGTGATCTATATATAGAGAAAGATCTTAGTCTCTTGAATACTATACTGAAAAAAACCCGTATAATTGACTGCTACAGGGAGAGGATCCAGCTCATTATTTGAATTACACATCCATCTGTTTCAGCCAGGATGGTTTATAGAAAGGCTGCAAGAGTTAGTTGAAATTGTCAAATAGCACAGAAAATAATTTTAAACTATAGAAGAGATTTAATATGCTCTTCCTTTCATGAATCAGCATTTTTTAAAGGAGAGGGGAGAAAAAAAAGTTATTGTGTAATCCAGGGATTTTAAGAAGCTTATACCATCCTCTCTTCGGCCCTGGACTATCCATTATGCTGAGCCTGGATTTTATGTATTCCTTTCCCCTTTGCTTTCTGATTAATTTACTGTATTCAGTTTAGCCTCCCATGTTATTTCTCAGTGTTAAATATTAAAGAAGAAATAACATAACAAATATATTAAAAATACATATCCTTTGCTCTTTCCTTTCTTGACAATATTATGTAAAGAAAGCATGAAAACGTCTCGCTACAGTCTCTTGTATTTCATCAGCATTCAATTTCTTCATGTTTTGGCTACTAAGAGATTAAGCAGATTTTGACTGTGATTTTACACAATCTGTTAATGTGGCTCACATGTAAAACCACCCATTTTCTATCTTCTTTTCCTTGCCCTTTGTATTAGTTGCTCTAAGCTGAGGCCTCAGTGTGCCTGCTGCTGAGATGCAGTCCACCGTCTCTTTCATGAAATCACAATCAGAACCTGATTTTCATAGTTTTAATTTCTTATGACCTCAGTGAGAATCATTAGTAGCAATTTACTTTCTTCTTTATTCACTATTATGTTCATATCCTATTTCAGACCTCTGGAAACCAGTGATTTGTTTAAGCTCCCGATCCCTACAAACAGCTGGTTTTTTAGTCTGGATGCTAAATTCAAAATGCTAACAGATGTACTGCTTTGAAAACATACATTTTCCGCATGATCTGGGAATGTACGTCAACTAATTCTACAGAGTTCTGCACAGAAATATGCAAAACCAAAATGTTTTAAGTTATTTGAACCTTCGATGTTTCAGATATCTGACTGCTTCTTCACTGAGAAGAAAATCCCTTTCACAGAAAATAATTTTTTCAGTTGTCTGTGTACCTCCTGTTTCCCTGTGATCAGAGGAATGTCTTCACTTGAAGTACTTCATAACTCCAGCTTTGGGGTGTTGTGGGAAGAGAAATAGATTCATGGAGGTGCTATTGAGAGACGAATTCAGCAATTCAAGGTCTCCTTATTGATTGGAGGTACTAGCATGGGGAAAGAAGAAAATTGGTTACCAAACAAAGCAAAATTTATTCTACGCCAAATAAGTTTTCAGAGAACTGTATAGGTAGTGAAGTGTGTATTCTGATATAGTTTGAGCACCACAAGTAAGGAAAAAATGGATGGAAAAGGGAATTGGAAAATAGAGGGAAATTGCTGCAAGTCTACAAAGATCTGAGAGAACCAATACCTCCTTCAACAAAGGGACACAGTAAAGCGTGGAGAGAATGAAAATGTGTGTATTTGCTCAAACCAGAGTTCAAAAGAAGCTCTTCAAGCTCCAGTATATTGCTTTTCTTCTCCCATAGGAAAAATAACTGGCATAAAGGAGAAGTTGGGTAATTATTTCCAGCTGAGCTTTCAGGATACAGGAGGAAAGCTGATAAACCCAGAAAAGCCCAGATACTCTTCCTATATCTCCAATTAAAACAGAGCCAGTCAATTGGTACGGTCATTCTTCATACGTCAGACCATTAATTGTTGAGTGTTCTTCCAGTTCTGCTTCCACTTCGACTTTCTTTTTGATAATGTTTGCTGTTATTGTTTAGTTTGAATATGATACCTGATGTAGAATTATAAGGTATGATACTTGAGGTAGAATCTACCCTTCAGTCCAACTCCTGAGGACCACTAAACCCTTACCTCTGCTCCTGGCCTTGCCGTTTTTATTACAAAAAAGAAGGATTTCCCCAGACCTACATTAGTGTACTTTTATTTGGGGATATTTTTGTGTCTTTTAGATAATGGATGAGGTGGGAATTTCCCAGTAGATGTGCACTTGTGTCATCAATTATTAATGATTTACAGATGCACCAGTTTATTTCTGTCCAGAAGAATGGATCAAGATAATGAATATACCAATTAAATTAAATAAACAAGATAACAATTAAGAATTCCTCTTTTTTTAAAACACAGGAGGTGTGGAAAGCCAAACCTACCAAGTATGCATGTCATACCTTCCTTCTTTGGCCTACTATGAGGACACTAGCTCGAGAATTAATTACAGCATCCTTGTTATTTACACTGAGATGAGATGCAAGGATAGAGATTGCTCTCAAAAAGCAGTCCAGGAATCTTTTTGGTTTTTTTTCTTGCTGCATTTCACCTTTTCTGGCATACTTCTGTAGGCAAGTCAAATATACCAGCTTGATACACTGTGATACTTCTCATGGTAATTTTTTCCCAGATGATAACAATAAAACACAGATGTTACAAATCCCAGCCTACAGTCTCACAATTGCAATGAACAAATTACAGCACTTTAAGTCAACATTTCCACCCCAAAGAGATATTTTCCCACTTGAAATGTGGATATTTTGCAGATGAGGCTGCTGTTATCGCTCCTGTTGCCCTCCTTCATGTGATCGTCAGACCAGGTCTGTTACGTACCTGCAAGGTCACAAGTCTCCTGCAGCCCAGAAGAAACAGGACATCTTGCAATGTCAGATGAGCTGAGTACCTCTCCTACTCGTTGAACGGGAGCAGAAGCAGAAGTGCATTTGAGAGGTGCAAGGCACTAGCTAGCACTTCACTCTGACCAGGCTCAGAATATTGCTTCTTAGGGCCCAGTTCAGATCATCTCAACTTGGGTAGGCAAGCAGCAATCTCTCCCTGAGACAGGAGAAAGAGAGGAGGCTCCAAAGAGGGACACAGAATAAGACTCTAACTGCCTCCCTGCTTCCCACTGCGCTTCTACTGCCTGTCAAGAAAGCAAAACAACTGTCACTGACCCGCCCATGACCTCATCCACACATGCCTTTTTTTTCCTTTTTGTTAATTATTTACATAACTTGCTTGAATAAGTAATGTTTTAAAACAGAGCCTTTAAAATGGCTCAGAAAGAACTAACGAGTGTGATTCAGCAAGCCAGTGTTCTGGCCCACGAGTCCACCTGCCCCCAAGAAACACCAAGGTTAGACCAACCATAAACTTTTCTCAGCAGAATGGCAGGTTTCCAGATGGACTGTGTGCTGCAGCTGACAATGCCTATTCTCCCAGCTGTGGTGAAGGACATAAAATGCTCATGTCACTCCCTCTGCTTTTACATTAAACAGAAATAAGACCGGAATTTAAATAACTGCGCTCAGCAGAACCAGGCTTCAGACTGAGTAGGCTTGATTTTAACCACTGAAATGTCACAACTGCTATAAGCTCTTCTGCATACTGGGTTTGGAAGACTGTACAAAGACTGGAGGTGTTTGCATCAAGAATTTCTGCTATCCAATTTTACATATTGATATAGAGGAAAAGGACAATGAAGAACAGTGTTTCTGAGTGCAATGTTTATTCAAATATTCATTAGGTTCTGTACTGAACTAAGCTGTTGTGATTTGTTCGTAAAGAGTACATAATTCATTTATTGCAAATGTTGGGTGGTTATTCTTAGAAACACAGATACTTTTGTGAAGTCTGGAACAAGTGTTGTCCACAAACCTGTTCAAGATATGTCAGACCTTGAGAATAAAAGGAAGAAGGAAAAATCTTCTGCAATACAGTTTTGTTTTCATCAAATATAATGATGTTTTTGACTAAAGGACTAGATTCAGACTAGATATAAGGAAGAATTTTTTACAGTGAGGATGGTGAAACACTTGAACAGGTTGCCCAGAGAAGTGGTAGACGCCCCATCCCTGGAAACATTCCAGGTCAAGTTGGACAGGGATCTCACCAACCTGATCTAGAAAATGTCCCTGCTCATTACAGGAAGGTTGGACTAGATGACATTTGAAGGTCACTACCAACTCAATACATTCTGTGATTCTAATTTCAGACACTGGTGGTAGAGAAGTGAAAATCAACTAGTCCAATTAATATTTAGGGTTCTGAGAAATGCACACCTAAAGTCAAAATTGTTTTCAGGCTTTTGATTTTCAAATTGAATATAGGAAAAATGTTGTGCAAAGCAGTAAATTCCTGTAAATATCATATTGTTGCTGAAAAAATTTCCATCAAATGAAAGTGACAAATGAAACACGCTGTGGCCTCTAGTTCCTACTAAGCTTAATAAGACTGCCTAGATAAATATCCAAATTCATTGGCCACAATATGGCAAAGTATTTAACCACACACTTTTGAGAAAGCATTCGGTTTCAGGGTGTCATTTAAGTATTTATTCAACCTGAGAAACACATAGTCTGGTGGTTCTCCTTCAGAATTTTCCCACATTATTTTCTATGCCTGAAAACACAACATTATCTCGGCCAGTTTTCAATAGAACACATAAGACACTTTGTATGACCAAGGCAGCAGCTCTCCTGGCCCGTATCTCTGTCAGACCCTGCCAGGCTCTTCTGTGGGTATTCAGACTACACCCTGCCACCAGAGCACAAGTCGTTGGAACAGTGGTTGGAATACATGATAAACACCAGCTGCATGAAGAGATCCCACCAGCTCCTCCAGCTGTTCATCATGGTATCAGAACTACTACTGTCTTCTGCCCCTGAAGTCTTAGCTTCAGTCCTCCTCGGCTGCTCATTTGAAATGGGGTGTCGAGGGCAAACACCAGCCTGCTTACTCCACAATCCTGGCTACAGACTATTTAACCAGGCAATCTAATACACCAGATCAGGTACGATAGAGGAAAACTGTATTTTATCTGCACTTTCTGTTCAGAAGAAATGCTTTACACAGTTTAATGGAAAAAGAATACATATTTCTGGCAGCTCTTAGATATTAAAAATGCCAACTCATACGATCACATCATTACAACCATGTTATTCTCTATGCCACAGCATTTGGATATTCTAGAAACTTTAAAGCATCCTGTGGAGTCGACCAGTTTGGAAGGAGAAGATTCACAGCACTCTAATGTGCTCTGAAGAGACACTTGAGCTAGCTCGAGGTTTATGGGGAAGGCTACCCGTGTTGAAAACCCTGAGTAGCCCAAGGAGAAAGTTAGGTTTGTAATCACTACAGTGTTCCCTACTACTGCATTGTGCGCTATAAACATAACCTTCCCAGCAATCCAAAGGCAATTTTATGTATAGATATGGTTCCATAAGTCAAGTCTACGGAGTGACTGATTCATACAGACTTATGCAGATCCTGTGCTGGACTGGAACAATAATGTTGTGTATGTCAACCCTGCTGAAAAAGAAAAGATACCATAGGTTGCTGGGGTTCTCTGACAGCTCCCTTAGGAGATAGTACAGAAGTATTTATTATTTATATATAAGCCAGCATGTCAACACATTTTTAGATAACTCTCAGTGTATTTTTTTTCTGTCTAGCAGTGGAAACTGGAGAATAAATTATATATGACATTTGTAGCTATTCTAAGAAAGTTGGTATTGCACAGCCAGCAATCTACAAATTAGACATAAAATGCTGCATGGAAGTGATATTTTTTGGTATGCCGTTGATGTCCCTAACTATTTCTTGTCCCCATCTCTGTAAAATTCAGATTAAATCTACTCAACATAGCCTTCTGTAATCTGATAATATCTGTCCACTTTGTGCACTTTCAGATGTCCTGAGGTGCTATGCCAGATGTTAGGAAGGTTGTATTTTACTTAAAAACCCACAGGTATAGAGGAAACATATTCTGCTATGCACAGCATCTGGTACCTGTTTTTTACCAGAGAACAGAGTGTGTTTAATCATTAAATCCCATCCTGTAGAACTTAAATCAAATTAATTCATACAGATGTATGCATTTTTCTCCCTGTGGATTTTCCTATCAAAATAATCTGGTTACTTTATGTGACAGCAGATAAAATCACTGGACCAAATTCTATTCTAAGATTCACACACAAAACCAACAGGAAGCCAAGAGGTTTGTACATAAATACATAAATAATGTAATACATAAATCCTGTAAATATTCACAGAATAATCAGATATGAATGACAGCTACATTTAATACGAGAAGTATCTTACGTACATGATAAAGCATTGTCTTATATTTTTCTATTTTTATCCTCATATGATTTGATTAGCAAATCAAAATTAGATTTATATTAATATTAAGGATATGCTTCATTATTCTTCACCTTAGTTTTTCCTGAAATATAGGTCTAGCAACATTTCTGCTTGGACACTAGTCAAAATTCAGACAAATGAAACTTCTGTGTACTGCTCTGGACAGTTTCAATTAACAAAGGTTTTTCCAAATTATTGTTGGAACTGTTGCCTTATAGCCTGCTATGTCAGTTCATCCCTTCACTGGTTTCTGACCTCTTTTATTACCATTAATGATAGAGCAAAACAGGTATTTATATAAGCAGGTTGGATTTTTGACAAACAAGTTATAAAGAGCATTCATAGAAGTTCTTTGGTGAAGAGGGCGATTACCTCCAGACAGCTCCAGGAGTAAGATTTCCTCAGGTTTTTTTCCCTAGTGTGGCCTTAGATGTCTATGTCATAGAGCTGTTAATCTTTCTGATATAGCTTTCATCAACTTCTATCTTCATAGCACCCCATGGTTATTTTACAAGCAAGACCACGTTATTTGAGACTTGCAATGTTCTGATACCATTCATGTGTCTTTCACAAGTGGACAGAGTTTGTTGTCAAAAAAAAAAAAGAAAAAAGGAAAGAAAAACATCAGACAGTGTAAAGAACATGACTTAAAGAGCAGTATTAAATGGCATGTGCTGGCTGAGAGATCACAACAGAGGTAAGAGCAACACAGTAAACAAATAAGGGTGGTTACAGAGAATAAATAGAATAACAAGTATTACTAGAAGACGTACTGTCAGGACAACGGTCTGGTATGAATTCACATGCTTGTGTCACAGAGACAAGCCAGAAATATTTGCTTCAGAAGTTTAGAGTGGAAATGCAGCAGCACTAATCATATAGCTGTGTTTGTGTGCGATATCCACTAAATAACCAGGAAAGTGACCAAAAGTGGTAATTATTTGACATTGTCTTTGCTAAGTCTCAAGCCGTAGTAGCAAAGCTGGTGATTGAAATGAACCTTGCACCAAGGCACCATTCAACAATCTCTTACAGTTAAACGGAAGAATAAAGAACAGATCTGGCACAAGGGTTTTAATTTCAAAGGCAAATTGATAAATTAAGCAAACTAGTCAATGCAATGACTGAAGAAGTTTTTTTACCAGTGGAAGAAGTCTGAAATTTTTTTCATACAGATTTGCAAAAAGTACTTGGAATTTACATCCCAAACGAATAATAAAAAGAAAAAAACTTTTAAGGAAAGACTTTCTATTGAATTGAATGAATAGGCTCTTTCAAAAAAGAAAACTTATTTTCACACTTATTAAAAAAAAAACCAAACCTTGAGCGCAGTTTCTACAAGAAACCAGTACAAGTTCATATGTAGATACTTTTTTTTTTTTCAGAAATAATAATACCAAGTTCAAGATTACAATCCATTCCTCACTAAGAAGAAAATTTTATTTGGTGGTTAGAAAAAGTGGACCTGCAAAGCTAGTAAATGTTAACAGAAGCTAGTTGCAGAAGCTAGAAGGCTGCAATTAGATACATATCTCATTTTTCCGCTGATACCAAGTTCTCATCAGGTGTCACTTCGCTGCATATGAAGAGCACTTTTGGAATCCCCAGTTATTGCAACTTCAAGAATCTCCCATAATGAAATTCACTCCTTTTCATCTCTTTTTGCTCAGGAGAGCTGATGATTTACATATTACTATTTTATGAGCATGTTTGGGTTGGATTTAAGGATTAGAACCAATTAATACACCGAAATTCTGAATGTTTCTTGTTGTCCAGGATTTTATCCAGTGGTCAGGCCCCCCAGACACATAACGTGGCATACTTCTGACCGCGTTCCGGGTCCTAAATGGTAATGCCTTCAAACAGCACCGAGTGCTGGCTCCCTGCAGAAGTGCCAAAGGAAGTGTCACAAATTCCTCATGCAGAAAGAACGTTTTGAAAGTTGACATGCTTTTCAGGGAATTTAACATCTCCTTTCCCAACCCAGATTTTCTGCTAACCTTCCATGTGCTGATAGCAGGACTTCCAGGTGGTTGTCAGGCTTTGAACTGGGTGCACTCCCCAACCCGGGACCAGCTGACAATCCTCCACTGTGGCTAATCCTGCACAAGAAGTATTATCTGTGTCTCTCTTTCTTGCCCTTTTGCAAATGTACTCTTAGATCTTGCTTTACTTTTCCAGAGTGTTCATAGAGTCATAAACACCTCTGCAGGCGTAAAGGATGGAGCTCAAGGTTGAAAGAAATGTCACTATTTTGTTTTTAGTTTACTCCTTTTTCTGCAGCAGAGGGTGGAGCAAAGATGTGTGAAACCTGTTTAACTACAGGCCGTTATCTTGAATAAATTAATTCAGAGCAACAGCTTTTAATATAACAGTTTATCTTGGTAAACAGCATTAGGGAAGGTCTTGAACCAATTAGCTAAAAATCTCTCTGAAACAGCTTTCAGCTGCTCAGAAACACCAAGAGTAGTCTTTTGGTTACTGTGCATTTTTACAGGGTGCCAGGTTGGAGAAGACTTTGAATTACATTGATGTGATTTGTTAATGATTGATTCAGTAATGATGTGATTTAGAAAGGCAGCTCATACATGTGCTACAAAAGAGAACAATAATGAACCTGGCACAGCTGAGTTACTTAATGACCTAGATCTGCATGACTCAATATATATGTGCAATCTATGTGATATATCAGCTAACGAATAGATTCAAAGTGATGCTTGAATTGCTTCCTAATAATTAAGGACAAGGGTTAACCCGTCATTAAGAGCATAACACTAGAAATCAGAGTGAGATACTGACTTACTGACTTTTCAAGTTAGTTACGAGGCTTTCAGTTTTCCTGCAAGTTTTATTCTAGACTCTTCCAATGATTCTGCTGATGTTGCATAAGTTATCTTTGCCATTTTTTTTTACAACCTGTCATCCACAGACTGTTACTTGTAAGATATCAAAAGATGAAAAAAGCTGTATTTAAAAAAAGAGGCAACCACAGTCCCACACGTTCAAGGAAGGAAAAAAAGAGCATAATCCTTGCAGAAGCAACTGAAAGTTGCTACAATAAAGGAACATCCTCATTTGAGCTTATTGTTATTTTTATTTCCATTGTGATGTAATGTGCAATAAATTTTTCATAAAACTTCAGTTTTTCTCAGAGTTGAGACCTCTTTGTTTATCACAGACTTTTAATAACACAGAGGAAAGGGCTTTTCTTCACCATTTCCCCTTTTGTGACAGTATAGTTCCACTAAAATCTAAGGGCTCGTGGAAAACCCACAGATCACAGAGGAAACAGTTCCTAAATTGCCTGCAGTGGAGCACAAGGAAACCTGAGTTCGTTTAAACCGAGGCCGTTGAGCCTCAGGATGACACTCAGCAGACTTTAACAACATGGTGTGAGTCCCCTGACACAATGGCCAGGCTCACAACAGCTTCTCAGCGTACCCGTGCAACTGCAGCACGGAAATTTTCCCACAGCGAGAGAGTGACAGCAAAAGAGTAGGAGGAGATGGTTTACAGAGATGTACAGTATGGTCAGTGGAGTAACGGTAAATAACTGCTAAATTCGACACATTGTGGTTGCATTAAATAACCCTTAAATAAAGGTGACTGAATTTTCTCTCACTATGATAACAAGATACTCTGCTGTGCCTCTCACTTTTCTTAACGAGTGTTTCTGTCATTAGCTTTTAATGTCACCTGAGCGAAGTCGGCGTAAGCCCATGGCAAAGCAGCTGTCGAAGAAAGGTCCACGTGAAAAGGAAGGCCTAACATGTCTGTGCAATGAACAGGATCTTTCGTAATCTTTCCTTTTTTAAGGATTGAAAAGGCAGCTTAAACACGGAGTCAATACAACCTCAGATCTTCCCAACACGTATAAACATTTTGATGCATAAGTGAGTTTAATGGGGAACAAGCAAGCTGACCAAAGATGTGACCAGAATAAAAAAAGACAGCTGTCAAATTCATTTTGAAGTGTCATACAGTTCATATTGACACAAAGCTGTAACAAGTGCACCACAGAATAAATCTCATCTGCATTCTATCTTTATGACATTGCTTGGTTGTAAAAGCAGTGCCAGACTCAGTTCTCACTCGACACGGTGAAAATGTGAGTCTGCACTGAGCCTACAAGCCTCCACAGAGTTATTCCCTCTGTGTGTTGGTGCAAGGTGTCCGGACCACATTAGACAGCCCATCAGCAAATACCTCTGCGTGTTCTTTCCTGTTCGGGTGTTTATGTCCTCGTATTTGTCGTGTGCATGCTGCACTCCCTGCACTGCCTTTGCAAGAGGGCAGGCAGTGAGCTGCTGTCTGTTCTGCAGCAAACTCAGACCTGCCATCTGTAATAAAACAGCACAAAATTATTCAAGTAGATGATTGCTGGGATTCTAACAGAACATTTGTGAGAGGCATTTTATATGCTCTGAAATACTTTCCTCTGTGCCTGTCAACAGCCATCGAGCTGAAAAGGAGGGACTGAGTTACAAGAGGAAGGGCTGAGATACAGCCTCTCATTTGAACTAAGCAGATCAACAAAATGAATGGAACCAGAACAACAGAAAAAAGACAGGCCTAGCTATCCCTTCATGGGTTTAAGATGGTGTAATCAGAGATGGTAAAAAACCTCCAGATTTTAAGTTGTCACTATGTGCTATCAATGCCACAATTATGAATAAGAAAAAATAATGGAAACTACATTATAGATAAAACAGCA
>NW_010413943.1:0-287 GCF_000710305.1 Buceros rhinoceros silvestris
CACGACATCGCCCCCAGCGCAGCTCGTGCCGTGACGGTGCCCGTCAGTGGTGTCCCAACACCCTTCGCTCACCTCCAGCGCCCACGGGCACCCCAGGACGCTGCAGGCAAAGGGTTAAACCTGGCTGTGACAGGGCTCTGCAAAGGTGCAGGGAGATGGGGACCCCGGCAGGATGGGGACCCCGGGGAGGTGGGGACCCCGCACAGGCAGCCTGAGGGCAGGCTGCAGGCAGCCTCCCATCCCCCTGCGGGGGTTGAGGGCAGTGGGGGGGCACAGACCCCCATCCC
>NW_010413944.1:0-285 GCF_000710305.1 Buceros rhinoceros silvestris
TCCCCACGGGCAGGGCTCGGTGACACCCAGGGTGCAGCTCCCGGGTAGGGACTACCGTGCCTGGTGAGGTACCGAGAGCAGGGATGGGAAACGGAACTGCACCAGCAGCAGGCAGCTCCCTTCTACCTGCAGGGCTGGCTGAGGGGGAAGGAGGGGGCTGGCAGCTGAGGAAAAAGAAGCCAGAGCAGGAAAATCAGGGTTATTCCCCTCTGCTGTCTCCCTACTGACCTTGGACAACCCTGTGCCTCAGTTTACCCCAGCACAGCAGCCAGCCTGCAGTGGCAG
>NW_010413945.1:0-297 GCF_000710305.1 Buceros rhinoceros silvestris
CAGTGAGGGGCTGGGACGGATGGGGGACCCCTCTGCTTGGGCTGTGCCATGGGGACGGCGATAGGGAGGGGCCCCCGTTTGCTCGCCGGAGGCTGTGAGCAGCGTGGGCTGGAACACCCGGCGCTCCGGCGCTGCGGGGGAGCAGCGTGGGCAGTCCCTGCCTGCTGATGCCTGGCTCTGCATGGGGGTCCCAGACTGGCGGAACTGTGTGGATGAGGAGCCCGGGACAGCCCCTCCCGGGGCTCCCAGGTGCTTTACATGTGCCTGTAGCAATGGCAGCCGGAGGGGGCATCACTC
>NW_010413945.1:396-1927 GCF_000710305.1 Buceros rhinoceros silvestris
ACATGTGCCTGTAGCAATGGCAGCAGGAGGGTCCATCCTCCCCGTGGGTGTAGGGTGGGGGAAAGGGAAAGGTCTGCCTGACCCCTCCATCCCAGAGCAGGGCTCTCCCTGGCTGCTGCAGATTGCGGGGGCACGGAGTCATGGGGGATACAGCTTCCGGTTCAGGGTCCAGCCCGGAGTCCTCCCGAGCAGAGACCCCCTGTTCACCAGGATGGGGGTCCCTCTCTCAGGACCGACTGCCACAAGGCATCACCCTTTGGGGTAGAGAGGATGGGAACCCCCCTGTGCCTCACAGTGCAGAGTGGGGGCAGGCAGCACCTTTCCCTCCTCTGCCCCCGTCTGAAGCCCAGCTCCGCTTGCCCCTGGCAGTTTGGGGAAGTGCTCCGAAGTGACGGGAAAACCCAGAGGCATCAGCCTGGCTGTAAGCAGCCTGGGAGACACGCGAGTGGCTGGGAAGCAGCACCATGAGCCTGCTCTGTGCATTTGCCTGCCCTCAGATCCGGGGAGGAGGAGGAGGGTCTGGCTGCTTGCGATGAAACATGCCTCTGAAGAGCCCCCCGGGCTGGTTTTCCGCTGGGAGGGTGTGTGGCAGGAGAAAAGGAGGTGTCTGTGCCCCACATCGGGGGCAGCTCTGGCCCCCAGCCCTGGATGGAGCCCCATGTAGTCATGGGGGGCAGGGAGGAAACACGGGGCAGCAGAGTCGGGATGATGCCTTGTCCCCTGCGGTCTCTGCAGATGGGGGTTTGGCTGCTGCTGGAGCAGCCTGGGTTCCCCCCGCACCCAGGGCTGGCTGGGGTGGGGGGATACAGGGTGTCCCATGGGTGGTGGAGCCCAGCGAGGGCAAGGCAGGGACAGGACCCGTTGCTGAGCCGAAAGAGAAACTAAAATAGCTGCTGGCGGCTGGAAGTGACGAGCGTCCCTTCTGCTCCACAGCCACCACACAAGCAAGCTTGTGGTGCCGGTTCCCGCATCGCACCCACCCAGGGCTGGCTGGGGTGGGGGGATACAGGGTGTCCCATGGGTGGTGGAGCCCAGCGAGGGCAAGGCAGGGACAGGACCCGTTGCTGAGCCGAAAGAGAAACTAAAATAGCTGCTGGCGGCTGGAAGTGACGAGCGTCCCTTCTGCTCCACAGCCACCACACAAGCAAGCTTGTGGTGCCGGTTCCCGCATCGCACCCGGGGAGGTCCTTCGTCTGGCAGGGGCTGTGCTGGCACAGTCCTGGTGGGGATGTCCCACAGTCCTGGTGGGGATGTCCCACAGTCCAGGCAGAGCGGTGTTCACGATGGCCACTCTGGCTTTGCCACCCATGACCAGTGGCAGCACAGGGGAGGAGGACATGGTGGCCGCGTTGGTGTCGCCATTGTGCCCTGTCCCAGGTCAGGGATGGATGTTGCTCGTGTGGGGCTGTGACTGGAGCAGAGCACTGTGTGGGATGTGCCACTGGCAACACTCGTCCAGGCTTCTCACCCCGGCGGGGACCCCGCAGGCACCTAGTGCTGGTAGAACCCCTCGGGTGCAGCCTGTAAATCA
>NW_010413945.1:2036-2473 GCF_000710305.1 Buceros rhinoceros silvestris
CCCTGTAAATCAAGGTGCTTGGCAGGCAGCTGCCGGCACTGGGCTCTGCCCCGGCTCCACGCACCAGCCCGGCTGTGGTTTCTCCTGCCCCGGTGCAGCAGGACGTGGGGCCGCGGCATCAAGCCTTGGCTAGCGCTGCTCCGGCAGCAACGTGATGGTCTGGCTTTGCCGGCTCCGTGCAGAACGTACCCCAGACACTCGCCCAGGGGTCCACGTGAACTCTGGGCACCTGGTCTCCCCTCCTTGCCCCTGGGGGACACAGTGCTGACTCTGGGGGAGAGGGACTGGGGACCTGGCTCAGAGTGGCTGCTGATGCCTCCTTTCTCCCCACAGCGCTACTGTACAAACCCATCGACCGGGTGACTCGGAGCACCCTTGTCCTGCATGTGAGTGTGATGCCAGTCCTGGCGTGGGGTTGGTGGGGGGTCTCTGCTCCC
>NW_010413945.1:2565-4652 GCF_000710305.1 Buceros rhinoceros silvestris
TTTGGTGGGGGGTCTCTGCTCCCGTCGCTCCTGGGGACCCACAGCTGTGGGGAGCGCTGCTGGGGGCCTCTGCTGTGGGTGGCTGCAGGCAGGACAGTACCCTCGGGCTGCTCACGTGTGCCTGTCCCCTTCCAGGACCTCCTCAAGCACACCCCGGCCGACCACCCCGACTACCCACTGCTTCAGGATGCCCTCCGCATCTCACAGAACTTCCTCTCCAGTATCAATGAGGACATCGATCCCCGGAGGACAGCAGTCACCACTCCCAAGGGGGAGGTGAGCCAGTGGGGTGGGCAGTGTCTGGGCACAGGGGGAGGGCTGATGCCTCTGCCTACCCCTGGCTGGTGTCTCCACCCTGAGGAGCTCCATGGTGCTTGGCCAGGAGATGGAGGGTTTCCTCTAGACGCAGTCCTGGGTGCCAGGTTAGGGCTTTACCTGGTCCTTCCTGCTTGCTGGCACCCACTGAGCATATGGGACTCCAAATAGCACCCAGAGGACGTGGACCTTCCCATGTTCCTGGTGGCTGAGTCATGGAGAGGGACAGGAGCATCTGTCCCTTGCAGTGTGTTGGCCTTTGCTCCCTGCCTGTTCTCACGCCAGCCCTGCTGCCCCTCAGACCCGGCAGCTTGTCAAGGATGGCTTCTTGGTGGAGCTGTCGGAGGGCTCGCGGAAGCTGCGGCACGTCTTCCTCTTCACCGATGTGCTGCTCTGTGCCAAGCTGAAGAAGACGGCGGTGGGGTAAGGAGGGTGCTGGGCATTGGGGGAATGTGTCACAACGCCCCCATCCTCCGGTGGGCTGGGGGAGGTGCCGAGGCAAGGGTCAGGAGTCACTCAGCGCCTGTGCCGCGGCTGCAGGAAGCACCAGCAGTACGACTGCAAGTGGTACGTGCCCCTGGCCGACCTGGTGTTCCCCTCGCCGGAGGAGTCGGAGCACTGCCCACAGGTCCACGTCATCCCCGACCACGAGCTGGAGGACATGAAGATGAAGATCTCGGCCATCAAGAGCGAGGTGCAGAAGGAGGTGAGAGGAGAGCGTGGGTGCTTGGGGAGGGTGTGGGACCTGCTGCCGGGGCGAGTGCCTTCCTTTGGGTCGTGGGGCCGGGGGCACCTGTGAAAGCTGCTGTCCACTCCCTGCCTGCAGAAAGCCAACAAGGGGCAGAGCCGGGCCATCGAGCGCCTCAAGAAAAAGATGTTTGAGAACGAATTCTGGCTGCTCCTCAACTCGCCCGCCATCCCCTTCCGCATCCACAACCGCAACGGGAAGGTGAGGAGGGCGGGCTGGGGCCGGGCTCAGCCCTGCCTGCGCACAGCCTGCTGCATCACCCTCTCTCTTCCAGAGCTACCTCTTCCTGCTGTCGTCCGACTATGAGAGGTCTGAGTGGAGGGAGGCCATTCAGAAACTGCAGAAAAAAGGTAAATTTGGGGCTAATGGGGCCCTCTTGGGGCTCCTGCCCCGCCAGGGGCCACAAGAATGTCCTGCAGGATCACAGCCTGCTGCTTTCCGGTCCCCATGGCCAGCACTGGCTGCGTCCCTCTGAAGCTCCTGTCCTCTCCCAGACCTCCAGGCCTTTGTCCTGAGCTCAGTGGAGCTGCAGGTGCTCACGGGATCCTGCTTCAAGCTACGCACCGTCCACAATATCCCGGTCACCAGCAATAAGGACGGTGAGTGTCCACTGGGCTGGAGGGTCCCTCTGTGCCTCTGGATGATGCTGGGGAGGAGCTGTGGGGTCTCAGGGCTGGAGCAGGGTCCCTGCTCGGGGACCCTGGCTGTGCAGGGGGACAGTACCCACCAGGTGGCACTGCCAGAGCAGAGTCGGGCTCCCAGGCAGAGCAATCCCGGCTGTGACATGGAGCTGCTTTTGGGGTCTCTCCAGCACCCCTGTGGGCTGGGCAGGAGCAGGGTGTCCCCAGGGGGAGACCCAGCCAGCCCTGCTGGGAACCTCCCCAGGGCTGTCTAGCAGCAAGAGAGCTCGGGATGATCAGCAGCGGGTGGGTATGTGTCCTCTTCCAGACCTTAGGGATGGCCTTCCGAGGGGCTGGGGTCGTTGGGGTGTCACCAGAGGCATGCAGTGCTTGCTGCCCTGGGG
>NW_010413945.1:4827-6156 GCF_000710305.1 Buceros rhinoceros silvestris
GACGAGTCCCCCGGGCTCTACGGGTTCCTGCACGTCATCGTCCACTCCGCCAAGGGCTTCACGCAGTCTGCCAGTGAGTGCTGGTGCCCGCCCTTGCGCAGAGGGGCCGGTGTGGTGGGTGGAGCTGGGGTCCAGCATGTGGCCCTGCTCTGCCCGCAGTGGTCCCCTGGGAGCCGGTGGGGATGTTCCTCGGGCACTGAGCGGTGTCTGCTCCCCCAGACCTTTACTGCACACTGGAGGTGGACTCCTTTGGCTACTTCGTCAGCAAAGCCAAGACCAGGGTCTTCCGGGACACCACCGAGCCGCAGTGGAACGAGGTGAGAGGAGGGTGGGACGCAGGGAGGGGACAGTGCCTGCTTTCCCTTCCAGCCCCAGTTTTGAAGTTGCTCTGGGGTGCTGGGGCTGAGCCACCCTCCCTCCACACCCCAGGAGTTTGAGATCGAGCTGGAGGGCTCCCAGTCCCTGCGCATCCTCTGCTACGAGAAGTGCTATGACAAGACCAAGCTCAACAAGGACAACAATGAAATCGTGGACAAGATCATGGGCAAGGGGCAGATCCAGGTATGTGCTGGAGCTTTTGGGCATCTTCTCACCCAACAGTAGACCTCTGGGGCTGGGAGGGTTGTCCTGGAGCGATGGCTGGGGTGGGAGACGCCTGCCGTTATGGGCAGGCAGCTCTATGTTCGGGAGCGGGGTACAGGGGTCGTGCCTTGGGGCTGAAGGCAGAGGGATGGTTGGGCAGCACGCGTGTGGGTGAGGGTCTTGGGGCACAGTGGCTGCAGGAGAAGGTGGGACAAAGTGAGAAGGGGTCCTGTGGAGGTGGCAAGCCACCCTCCAGACGTGTCTGGGCTGGAAGTGTTTCTGTTCTGCTGCTCTCTATGCTGTGGCCCCAGGGAGGGCTCTGAGCATGCAGCCCCCTGTCCCTCCCCACCAGCTGTGGCTGTCCCCCTCTGCCACCATCTGCCTCCCCTGTGCATCCATCAGCTGCTGTTATGGCAATGGGCGTTTCCAGGGCAACGGTTAAGCCGCCTCTGATTGGCGGTTGCCAGGCAGGGAGGATGGAGGCCTGGGCTGCCCTGAGATGCTCCCAGGTGAGCAGGACCAGGAGGATGGAGGGGGGCAGGCAGCCCCCAGACCTTGCGTCCCCCCAGCACCCACCTTGGCCAGGCTGCAGGGAGGCCCAGGGCAGCAGGGGCTGGTTCAGGATGAGGGTCCCCTGCGTTTTCGTGGTGGGGACCCCCGGCCCAGCTGCCTTCCCCGCTGTGCTAGGGACAGAGTCACGCCTGGGACGCAGACCTCGATCCAAAGACCACTTCAACGGGACTGGCG
>NW_010413945.1:6622-6914 GCF_000710305.1 Buceros rhinoceros silvestris
TCCGTTGCCTCTGTCCGGGGAAACAGCGTGCGGGGGTGGCATGGGGCCAGGCAGGAGGGCTGGGGCAGGAAAGGGGCTCGACGCCCCGTGGGGATCGGTCCAGCTGCGCACTCGGAAATAGCCTGGGTCAACCAACATGAGTCATGCTGGGAGACGGGGTCAGGACAGGGACAGCACAGCTTGTCCCCGCCGTGTGAAAGCCGTGGAGGAGGAAAGAGAGAGAGGCCCTGGGGCTGCTTATCCCGAGGAGAACCTGGCTGCACGGGGCGGTGTCAGGGTTGGGGCTGCCGTC
>NW_010413945.1:7148-7603 GCF_000710305.1 Buceros rhinoceros silvestris
GGATAGGCGGTGCTGCTGGTGGAGCTGTGGGTTGTGGCAAGCCACAGCGCTGCCCCTTTGCCCTGAGCTAATTTGGGCAGAGGTGCTGCCCCAGGTGGTCCTCACCCTGGCTGGTCCCCGGGCTCATCGTGAGCCTGAACAGCAGGAGTGGGAGACACATAGCACTGCCATCAGCAGCTCGGCAAAGGTCTGCGGAGTGCGGGGGGCTGCCAGGATGGCCGAACCCCCCCTGCAGCTGGCACTGTGTCCACTGCCCAGCTCTAACCTGATGGCCCAGGCACGTGGGTCAGCCACAAAAGCAGCTTAGTGGCACCACGGACTGGTGGGAGCAGGTCACTGTGTGAAGGAGATGCTGCAGCCCCCCTGCAGGGAGCAACAGGGGTCTCCTGAGGCTGTGGAGGTGCCATTGGTGGGAGTCACATCCTGCTGGCACAGCAAGCATGGCAGGGGACGTG
>NW_010413945.1:7674-8159 GCF_000710305.1 Buceros rhinoceros silvestris
CTCCTGAGGCTGTGGAGGGGCCATTGGTGGGAGTCACATCCTGCTGGCACAGCAGACATGGCTGGGTCCGTGGTGGGGTGAGGGTTGGCTCCAGCTTCCTCTTGAGCATCCTGGCAATGAGCCCTGAGGGGTGTGCAGCATGGTGAGCGTTGGACCCCTACCCAAGCCCCATCCCTGGGGCAGGTGGAGGGTGGGCACCCTGTGGGCGTGGGCCTGGCTCAGAGGGAGGGTGTATCTGGGCATGGGGATGGCTTTGCTGTGGCCTCCAGTTTGCATTAACTCTGGTTCGTTGTTGTTAACCCTGTTTTGCATGCGGTTTCCCTGGCTTGGACGTTGCATGGTTGGGGTAGAGTTGCCAGCGGGGGGTCTTGTGTGTCCCCAGCGCTGCAGGGCTCAGTGCTGCTCTGAGCTATCCCAGTCGCTCCCAGCAGCTGGGCTGGGTCTGGTGGGTGCTGGCAGGGGTGCCTGGTGCTGTGAGGGATGGC
>NW_010413945.1:8305-8736 GCF_000710305.1 Buceros rhinoceros silvestris
GGATGGCAGGCGGATGCTTGGGGTGGGCAGAGCAGGCTGTCAGTGCTCGTGCCCACATTGCAGGGGGGAGAGGCTGGATTTGGCCCCTGTGCCTTGGGGCAGGCAAGGAGCCGGGCAGTGGGTGCATGGAAGGGGTCTCAGGGTGATGGAGCAGCCCTTCCTCAGCCCCTGTTTGCTGCGCAGGGGGGCTGTGGCTGTTGGAGTGGAGCCTGTGTTGTCATGGGCACGGTGCCTGTGTACCCGCAGGGAGTAGCTGCCTCTCCGTCTGTCCCCCTCACTGGGCTGGCGGAGGCTCCAGAGGGGGGAGATTTGTGGTGTGGGGACTCCCCAGATCTGCAGGGGTCCGTGGGGTGACCCAGGGTGCTGAGGACTGGACTGGGGGCAGTGCAGCAGGCAGGCAGGGACCCTTCCAGGGCTGGGGTGCGGGGCAG
>NW_010413946.1:0-2024 GCF_000710305.1 Buceros rhinoceros silvestris
AAAATATATTTTTATTGTTGTTTATAGATAAAGCAGTTTGCTACATGATTATGCAGTTTTTCATTGGGGGTTTTTTGGGGTTTTGGGGGGTTTTTTTTGTGCTGCTAGTCTAGAATGATAATTAGGATTATTTACCTGTATATGTGCAAATTCAAACCTTTTTTTTTAAAAAGCTTTTTTTGAATGGAAGCTGTTGTTAAGCTATGCCTCTCATAAGCAGTTTTGCTGTAAAATGTTTGCTTGCTTGATATTCTCTAGTTATGCATATACTTGGAGTTTGATACATTGCCAAATGGTGTATGGTGCTTTACATCCTCTAAGACGACTATATATATTGTTGTATTTTTACTATGTTTTCTTTATGAGGAATTCTGTATAAGGTTCTATCTGGAGTATTTTCTCATCTAGCAAACTTTAGATTCATCTTTTCATTTGTTTGTTTCTGGGAAAAGTGTGTATAACTTAATTAAAATTTACATTTCTGATTTCATATCTAACAAAGTAGACATCTCAAAATAGCTCATCAGTGGAACTGATGAATAACTGGGCTGGCATGAATAAAATGCTTTGACTGATATTAAAGAAACTTTTAGTAAGAACAATCATTACATAAACCATGATGTACCATGCTATTTTTTCCCTTCCTCTTCTCCCTACACACACCCACCCACCCCCAAAAAATAATTATAGAACTCAAAACAATAAAGACAGATTGGACTCTCAAAACTTATTATGACAGTGGTTGAGATATTCTCATTATGTTCTACTGTTTACATTTGGCATATTGTTCCTCAACATAGACAAAGTATTTCTCCTTTGCCTGGAGAAGTATGAACTCTTACCATGTCCTGGGAAGCCAGGAGAGTACCCTAAACTTCAGGCTTGTTAAATATTCTGATATAGGTACCTTTTGCTTTTTCCTGTTGCTGTTGGTTTTATTCTAAGTTCCTTAAATATGGCAGTAGCAAAATAATAGTTGTTTAGCAACCCAGATGGTTCCTCAGGTTACAAGACTTTGCATTCAGTTTTGTATTGTGAGAAGTAACAGCAGTAAAAACCTGAGATCGCTCGTTGCTTCTATATATTGTCTAACATAGGGATAAGGCTTCATGGTTGGGAACTGGAAGAATTTGGTTCAGATCCTCTAATGCAGAAGGAACTGGATAAAAGATCCTCTGTGTTCCTTGCCTATCTTCTCTGTTCGCATTAGAAATCAAGGTCTAAATTTGCATGTATTCTGTGATTAATTGAAAGGTTTTTTGGTTTTTTTTTTTCTGACAAATAGTTGTTTCTCCAAAGAAAGTACTCAGTCCTGGTGGAAATAAAAAAACCTTTCAGTGTCTAGAAAAGTAAAACAATCCAAAGTACTCTAACCTAATTCTACAAGCCTTACAAGAAAAACTCCATGTTTAACTGATGAAAACCCATTCAAATTAGAACAACTTAACTATGCATTCAGATCTTTGCAGTGTAATGCTTTGTGGAGAGACAGGTATATTTAATTCATGACTGCTTTGTTGCTTGCCAGTAACTTCAATATTGCTTGTCTTAATTTTCAAAATATGGTTGTGCAGGAGGGCCTGAGTGTGTTCACAGAATTATTGAAAGCAGATTGCTTAATATACTTAATTGCATATACTTTTTGCATGTATTTATATTAAGGTGCCCGTAGTTTTTATAGTTCTCTGTATTAATACATGTATGACATCAGTGTGCATAGGAATAATAAATTACTGGATCAAAATAAAAGGACATCATAGACCAGACTTGATGGTTTAGCTTAGTGGTTGAAAAAGGTGGAGGGTTTTTTAGGAGGTTGTGATCTGGTAGCAGAACATTGATAATTTGTGGCCTAATATGGTGGGATCCCTCAAGATTATAAATGTGAATCATTTTAAACATGTTTGTAAGTCTCTTACCCAATTTGCTTTGGTTATTTACCTGTATTTACTTCCTGCATCTCCTGACTTTTAAGCATTAAAGGACATAAATCTGATAATCATAGAATCATAGAATCATCTGGT
>NW_010413947.1:0-578 GCF_000710305.1 Buceros rhinoceros silvestris
ATGCTGCCCAGCTCTGGGGAGAGGCCCCGGAGCCCAGCACTCGAGACTGCGGTGAAGAGCTGCAGGAAGCAAAGAAGAACCTGGAAACTTCTGTTTCAGAGGAACAGAAAGAGCACGGAGAGGGTTAACAGCTTTGGAGGGCAACGGAACCCTTGCGTTTTGAGCAAGAAATCCAGATTCCCAGGAAAGAAGCACAGCTGTGGGGAGAAAGGATGAGGAACCCCAGATCCCTCTAACAGAGATTAATTACTCCACTGTTGAAGAACGGAAGCCCAGAGCTGGACACGATGCTGACCCCACGAGGGAAGCTCAGGAGGAGCCAGGTGTGGGGGGGGACGGGGGTCACCTCCCACTCAGGGCCCATTGCTGGGGCAGGAGGAAGGAGTTTTTTGGTGAGGTCCATAATTACAAGGGTGACCAGAGCCACTAACATCAACTTGTGAGAGTTGGAGAGTCAAACCAATTTGGAGACCACGCGGAAATGCTGGAACAAAGACACCGCGTGCTCTGCTCGGGGCCCATCACCTCCGCAGACAGCGGCTGGTCCGTGCACCTCCTGCCGCTCAGGGCGGCGTGCA
>NW_010413947.1:664-2023 GCF_000710305.1 Buceros rhinoceros silvestris
AGCGGCTGCTCCGTGCACGTCCTGCCGCTCAGGACGGCCTGAACCTCCATCCCGGAGCGAACAGACTGGACGGGTTTTCTAGATGAAGGAACTGTGCTTTATTTTTTCCAGAAACTAAAAGGGAAATGGGTGTGGAAACAAGAACAGAAATTAACGTGTCTTAGGGCAAATAACACCTTTGGGCAAAGACAATTAGAGAAAACCTCTGACGCACGATTCACACAGACCCCTGCGCTGCTCAAAGGGAGAACGCTCAGCGCACCCACCTCGATCTGTCTTTCTGGGACTCACAGCTCCACGTCTGGTGTCTGAGCTGCAGAAATGCAGCGCGTGGCAGCCCTGCAGCCCACGAGGAGCGCGCTCTGACACGGGACCCTCGCTCATTTGAAAACTAACCACCACCAGACCACACGCACCGACTCATCACCCAGAGGCACCGGGAAAAACCCCAGCCCACGGTGGTCTGTGAGAACCAAGACAGCCCCACGAGGCTTTTTGTTCCTGTGGCTCTGTGAGGAAATTCATAATCCTGCCTTTACCTGGCTGCACGCACAAGCCTCTCTGGATGAAGAGGAGGGCAAGAAGTGCCGACTGACTGTTTATTGCACAGCCACCCCACGCCAAACCCGCTCGGACTGCAGCAGCCTTGCGGTGAGACGCAAGCAGGAGAAGACGGCATCGACCATCCCGCAGCCTGTTGCCACATGGGGTCCAAATTGCAGCTGCAAACTGGGACTGCAGCTTCTCCTGAGCTGTCGGCTGTGACCTCGACAGGTTGAATAGAGCCATGGAACGTACCTGCCGCACTCGGAAGGACCGAAGGGCTGCGAACGCAGAGGGAGCGGTGACAGCTGGATTTACCAGCTCCCACACGGTCGCTCAGCGCTGGCCATCGCACTGTGCCTGTGCCCAGCTGCGGAAACAGCCTGGCAACGGCAGCGTTACATGTGGAGCTGCTCCGTTAATCATGAGGTGAAGCGCAGGGAAGCCCCCTCGCGCAGCCAGTGGCCTCTCCCAGGCCGTTTCAAGGTGCTGAGGGCCATGTACAACTGGAAAACAGGCAGCAAAATAAACCAGGAAGTGCGATTTTGGACTCTAGTGACCTAAGAAGTATTTTCCAGGTTTGTGATTCAGCAAAAGGAAATAAATAAATAATCACAGCAGGGGAAGAAAGCGGCAACAGCCTTCAGGAAGCGCGGGCCTGAAAATAGCAGCCAAGTGTCACCTTGATCCCCTCCCACAAAGGCTTGGCAGCAGTGCCGAGTTGCTAGGTGACATCGCCCTGCTATTCCGGGCCCGTGTCACTCCGCTGCGCCGTGAGCCCTGCCAGAGCATCGCCCAGTGCCGACGGCTCAGCGC
>NW_010413947.1:2161-7640 GCF_000710305.1 Buceros rhinoceros silvestris
CAGTGCCGACGGCTCAGCGCAGGTGGGGAAGCCAGCGCCGGCTGCCAGAGGTGCTTCCGGCACCGGGACGGCGTTTGAAATCAGAGCAGGGTGTCTCACAAGGACGCTCTCCCGCGGCTCCAAGCAGTGCCGAACAGGTGGAAAAGCATGACTGCACCCTCCGCCTGGCGGGAGCCGCGCTGCTCCCCAGTGCTGGGCAACATCAGCGCAGACCTCCCCGGGCACCTCCTGCCGCTCCTGTCACCCCTCCATGGATCACCCCACGCAGAGACTCAACCCAAACAGTGCCGAGGACCAGGCACCAGGCAGGAGCAGGGACAAACTGCTGACTGACAGAAACGCTGGGCCCCAGCAGCTCTGTCAACGTCCTCTGCCCCTGAAGATGCTCCCGAGACTCAGTGTGGCCGGCCTGGGGCCGGCGCTGCCCTGAGAGCTGGGCAAGGCACTGGCAGAGCTCGGGCTGACTCACAGGGCACCTACGCTGCTGGGCTTCAGGCTCACGGGTAAGAAATCCGCTGGTACATTGGAATTAAAAACCCAACAGAATACTGTCATCTGCGTTGTCAGAAGCGAAACCCTGAATGACTGTGTGCGAAGGGAGACGGTGGCACTCGCGCTGCCGGGAGGAAGCGAGACAGTCATGTATGATCCGAATCGTTAATGGTTTGTTCACTCAGACAACTCCGTTAAACCGGGGGGTTTGCTGCTGCAAGGATCACAAGGGCACTGTCGAGAGCCCTGCCACCCTCCAGACAGGGTTCCAGCACAGGTCCTGACAAACACCATTCAGTACCTCACAAAACCAGCTCATTAAGACTGCTAATAGTTGCAAGGCCTTTGCCAAACTCCCCGCATTTCCTAACGACACTAAAAGTGAACCTCCCAGGCTCATAAACACAGTTATGTTTAAACTTAGGTGCCCAAACTTGATCAAATACTAAAAACCACTGTGCCTGAGTCACGCCTGCGCGCGTGGATTGAAATTCCGACCCATTACGCAGGCGGCACGAAGCACCGCAGACTATTTATGGCTTCGTTAATCTTTTAAAGGCAGTTTTGTGTGGTTGGGGGTGGCTGGGTCTCTTTCATTACTGTTCCCGTGCTCTCCCCTGCACGTTCATGCGTCTGGTCGGTACCAAATGCTCACTCCCTCCCGACGGCAGTGAAGCGCAGACGCCCATCGCGGCCCTGAGCCGCCCAGCGGTTTCCAAAGCGAGATTTACTGCTTGCGTGTCCTGTAAGAGACCTTGTCTCACAAGAGGAAAGTGCTGCGTGTTCTGAAACGCAGAGCCTGAAGCAGGAGAAAACCAAAACCAGACGGGTGAATTCCTCAGCTGATGGATGTTTCCCACTTCCAGCTGCATCCACAGACGCTGTGCAGGAGCTGGAGTGGAGGCGGAAGGCTGCAGAGGTGCGGAGCAGCACCACTTGCAGGGCAGCTCTGCTCGCAGGGCGTGACACCCCCCCCATGCTGACCCCTCACCTCCCCGAGCACGCGCATTCCGTCTGCCTTGTTCCCTCCATCTCAAACGGGAGACAAAAATGAGACGAGTCAATTGTTTCCCCAGCACCATCTGCAAGGGCTGAGACAGAAGCCAAAGCGGGAGGCACCAGCACGGCTGGGAGCTGCTGCTCGCAGCCCCTGGGAGGGAGGATGGCAGACAGGCTTCTCCCCAGGGTCCCGCTCCTCCGCTGACTCAGAGCTCGCTTCTGTTTGCCTTTTCCTCTCCAAACTCCAGCTCCACTGACTATCTTTCTCGTTCTGTCTAAAACCAAACCAAACATCTCCATTTGCATGCCTCAAGAGCCCACTGCTCTAATTTCTCACCTTCTGAAATTACAGTTCAAAACTTGCCCCATTTTTTTCCCCCTCCTGTTTCCAGCTCCGCACACCCAGGCAGATGCGGCTCCCTGCTCCCTGCCCTCTTATTCCTAACTGAGCTCAGGTTAATTAACAAGCAACAGATTTTTTCCTTGATTACAATGCCAAAGCTGTTCCTCCTTCACGGATTCAAACCAAGACAATAGATCTTTTTCTTCTGGATGGTGGTGTGTACGGCGATTCGATCTGCGTGGGGGACAAGAGAAAGTTTAGTCCCTATTGGATGAACTGTTTTCACATTGGACTGAGTCACGACCTGGGCTTTTGTTTTGTGAGTTGCTTTTAATGGGAGCGGAGGAGGGCTGGGAAGCTTCCAGTGAAACCAGATGTCAACCGCGCCAGTCCCAGTGTACACACTTAAAAAAACCCAGCAAGAGACCTTGCTCCAGAGAGCGGGGATGTGGCAAAATGAAGCAAGTGAAATAACACCAGTCTCCATTTTACGGACAAAAAGCAAACAGCCCCTGGTGTCAGACCCATCATCTGCTGCAGCCTCCCAGTGACCCCATCTGGTGAGAGGACCCAGGGCTGGAAACACACAGCCGTGCGCTGGCTTCCTGCCTGCAAAGAGCCCGCGCTGGCCCTTCCCCTGGCTGTCACAAGGCTGTTAAACCATGTCCAACTCACCGCTCTCAGAGTGCCGAGAGCCAGACACCCCGGGACCATCTGGAGCAGCACGACGCACCTGCATTCCCGTCACCCAACCATGTTGCTTTCAGATTTACTGGAACCAGCCAAAACTTCGGCTGGAAATCCCAAGCTCACACTGAATTCTGTAACTCTGGGAGAGATTGATTAGAGTAAAAAGAACAAATAAAAAGAAAGGACGTGTGTGGAGGACACAGCACTCTCCCCAATCCTCTCCTACAAGTATGATCTTCCTGCCTCAGCGTTTTACAGCTGCTGATTTGGGTGTTGATGCCTCGGACCTGACTACATGGAGTGTTCTAATGGAGTGACCTGCTCTCTGGAGCTCACGGAAAGCTCATTCAAAGAATAGCACCGACAGCAAACTTGTCATCCAGAGGGAGTGGGGAGTTCTCCCCTAGTCCAGCGCTTAACCCGCTCCTGGATGAAATTCCCTTATACCTCAAACAGTCTGAGAACTGTACAGACGAACTGTAACCTGTGCTCCCGGCCTGGGGGGCTGGGAAGCCCCTCTTGCTCTTGCCCCAGGGGTGGGGCCTTGCGGCTCGTGCTGTATGTGCCGTCGCTTCACCAGGCTGTCGTGTTCCGTCACCGCTCACATGCTGCCAGACCCCTTGAAAAGGCTGGGAGAAGCAGGACATTCCTCCACCCTCTTGTGAGATTTGCTTCTTTCTCACCAGGGCTCCAGTCCCTCCTGTTTGGGACAGAGGTGTCCCCAGCGCCACGCCAGAGAGTCTCCACACGCTGTATCTTCCGAGGAGGAGGCTGTGGTGAGCACGCCGTGGCACATCCAAGAATACCTGCAGCATAAACCCCTTGAAGATTTCAGCACAATGATCATCCAGAACTAACCACGGACAACCAGCACGCGTGAGATCCTGCGAGAGGGTGGACTGACTGCACCACAGCTGCCAGCACTGCCTGACTGCCAGCACTGCCTCGGCCTCGCCACCAGTCAAAGGTGGAGAAGCTGCAGAGGAGACGGAAAGGAGGAAGCCGGTGGAAAAGTCAATTTGCAGCAGCTGAAAATGCTTAAAGCCAGAGATTCTGGAAGGAAAAGAATGAGCCTGTCTCCTCCCAGGAGGGCAGCTTCACACCCTTCAGCAGGGAGCAAACAAAAACCTCTCAAGACTCTGCTGTAGGCGACAATGAAGGAATAAGAGCTGCTATTTCACCCTGACCCTCTCTATGCTTTGTCTCACCTTGTGTCTACGCAACCCTGACACCATCTATTGCTTCCCAAAACCGCTGCTCTCTCCTGTCTTTTGTAACGCCATCCCCTGGCTCCCCGAGTCCTGCTGGTCAGCTCCATCTGCTGTACCCGTACCATCTCACTCGATAACGATGGCACATCTTAGAACGAACAGACCCCCAGCCACCGAGTTCTGTTGCTCGGCTGGATCTTTCTCTCTGCTACAGCACAAGACTCACTTGAAAAAGTGAGTCATTCAAACCATTTGAAGTCTCACACATTTATGAAAATGATAAAGCATCTCTCACATGGTGTGGGAAGAGTAACAAGACCACGCTGCACCCAGAGGCACGAACCAACCCAGCTGCCTGCCAGTCACCAGCTGGGACCTTCTTCCCCCCTCCTACTGTGCCAGTTTGCCAACTGAGCTTGTCCCGACCCCTGCAAATGCCTGTCTGCGTGGCCAGTCTCTCCTCGCAGCCCTTTCTCGCCTGGGCAGGACCTGCAGGGGCAGTGAGTCCCAGCCTGGTTCCAGCGGCAGCAGACACTCCGTGACTCACGCCGTGCTACAGACACCAGTTATCCTTAACAGCACCGACTGCCAGCTCCGAGATCCAAGGGTGCTGATGGCAATGCCCGTGGCGTATGACCACGCTAACGTAGGAGACAGCGCCTGCTCCCACGCGCGGCCGCTTTCGTTGGTGCCTTGCAGCCCTCTGGGGCTGTGGTTTCCCCCGCAGACCACGCAGCTGTGACCAGCCTGGGCTGCTCAGCAAGGGGCAGGACCTAACAAACCCCTGCCCTGACTGCAGACTCCTTGGGAAATCAAATACAGCTCAGACAACCAAATACAACATGATAAAAAATCTGAGAGTAAGAGATGCTGATTCTCATCTATCGTACAAATCACTTTTAGTGAATTCTGAGCATCAGAAAGGGCCAGACATTCTGAAGAGACAGACACTAACTCTGACCTTGGAGAAAACAGAAGGAAAAAATAACGACCACTATCAGCACTGCTAAGAGCTAAATCCCCCCAAGGCAAACAGACCTGGACCAGTGAAGTGAGACAGAAGGAGTCAAATGGCACAGAGCAGCGGTACGGCGGGCCCCCCCCGCACCCCCCCGCTGGCCCGGGCGCCACTATCAGCACTGCTAAGAGCTAAATCCCCCCAAGGCAAACAGACCTGGACCAGTGAAGTGAGACAGAAGGAGTCAAATGGCACAGAGCAGCGGTACGGCGGCCTCCCCGAACCCACCGGCTGCACGAGCAGAGGTATTCCACGCAACCACAAAGCTCCACTTTGACCATCACAGAGACATGCCGGGGGATTTGGGGTTTATGAGGAAAACCAAAGAAGCAGCAGGACCCGAAGCCGGAGTTTTCCCATGGTGACAAGGTCAGAACTGTGTCAGACCCTGTTCCCCAGCGCCAGGCAGGACCCTGCCCCAGCGCCTCTGGAGAGCGGCTCAAGCTGCTACTGGCCCAGCATCAGCAGGACGGCAAAGGGCCGAGTGCCATCTACCGGGCTGCTCCACCGGCTGCCCACCACAGCGGGATCCCGGGACGGGCACCGGGCAAGAGACAGAGCACAAGCGGTTAAACTCAAAGAGGGAGATTCAGACTGGAGAAGAAAATGTTGCTGCTGAGGGTGGTGAGACTCTGGCCCAGGCTGCCCCAAGAGGTGGGAGAAGCCCCATCCCTGGCCCCATCCCAGGTCAGGTTGGCCCTTGGGGCTCTGAGCCCCCTGCTCTGG
>NW_010413947.1:7778-8150 GCF_000710305.1 Buceros rhinoceros silvestris
TCTGGGTGCGAATGTCCCCCCTCCCTGCAGGGGGCTGGACTGGAGGAGCTTTGGAGGTCCCTTCCCACCCAAATCAGTCTGTGATTCTGCAACAGGCTGGTGAGAAGGGACTTCTCCTGCTGCACCACAACCCAGGCACCAGCCCAGCCCAGAGCAGGTACTCACAAACCAGAGCGGCCCCACGAGAGGCTGCTGCGCGTGGCCTGGGCTGCTGGGGGCGAAGGCATGGAAAACACTGTCAGCGACCGCTCCAGTGCTGGTTTTGCGCCAGCTGGTGAACAGAGCAACAGGGAGGCAGCAGCTCAGGCTCTCTGGATTTCCAGGTGCTGGAGGGCTGTGTGTGCCCCACCATGCTGTGGCTGGCGGAGCCCA
>NW_010413947.1:8174-9005 GCF_000710305.1 Buceros rhinoceros silvestris
TCAACAGTGAGGCAGCAGCTCAGGCTCTCTGGATTTCCAGGGGCTGGAGGGCTGTGTGTGCCCCACCATGCTGTGGCTGGCTGAGCCATATAAATCCTGGTTTTTTGCTAGCTACGCCATCTGCGTAGAGGAGCCCAGTGTCACAGCCAGGCGGACAAGGATCTAGAGCCAGCCAGAGAGACAGACCTCGGAGGAAAAGCCAAAACCTGTGTCCACGAAGACCCTCAGAGTTAGCGGTCATAAAAGAGATACAAAACCCAGAAAACCTTCCCCTGAAACATCGCTGTACAAACAGGCAGAGTAAAAATGCCAACAGAAAAGATTTATTGCTTAAAACTGTCTCCGGTGATGTGAAGGGCTGGCAGGGGCTTCCCCCCGCTTCAGTCTGCCAGCTCGTCCCGCACCAGCACGGGGAACCGCTCGCCCCCTCCACAGAGCTGCGTGTAGGTCGCCCGGTAGAGCTGTGCTGCTGAGGCCTCCGGGTGAGGCTGGGACTCCAGGATGGGCAGCAGCTCTGCCATGGTGACCTGGGCAGGAGCAAAGGGGACATGTCACCAGAGCCGTGAGTGATTTTAGGACTCCGTGAAGTGGCGCGGCTGTGTAACAAGTGAAATCTGGCCCAGCAGTACGGCCAATACCACGCTCACTGACAGACACTTTCTTTTGTTGCCTTTACCCACAGCAGAGCTGTTCCTCTGCTTGTGAAGCAGCCCAGCAGCCACCCCGCGTTCCCAGAGCGGCAAGATCAGCGGTGCCGCCTCTCCTCTGCTGCAGCGAGGTCCCAGTGCCAGGCTGCAGTCAGCATCCTGAGCCAAGCTGAAGCTGAAGTTC
>NW_010413947.1:9077-13504 GCF_000710305.1 Buceros rhinoceros silvestris
AGCTGAAGCTGACGTTCATTCCAGAGCTCTCTACCCACTCGCTGACCCAGTGGTACATTCAACCCGTCACTCGTGGCTGTTCCTGCCACCTCCCAGCTGGGCCACATCACTCCAAGACAGGTGGGCAAGCGGCCCAAACAGAGCGAAGCTGCACCCCTTGTGCTCCTGACAGCACCAGCCACCAGGGCCGCTGACACCGTCCAAGATTCCCCGGCCTGGCCTCTGGTTACGGAGCAGTGATGTCAGCCCATGCTCTCCAACAGCCCCCTGGACTCTCAGAGCACCGCCAGCAGCTCAGAGCTCTGGGACTGTCACGGTGACTGGCAGCTCGACCAAAGGTTTTCTTCCAACGACAAAAGTTAAGCCTTCAGGGCCCCACTCTTGACTTCTCACTCAGAAAGACGTTTTGCCCAGGATTTATTTTCTTTCTCAGCTGGCATCAGCTGTGAAGTCGGACCAGTGCACCCACCAACACCCCACTGCCTGCTGCCCACGTGACCTCCCCGGAGGCAAGGGCAGTTCAGTCACCTCCCTCACAGCATTTTTCAGTGGTGGAAACAAAGGAAGACCTAAACAGAACCGAAAGGGGGGGTCCCCTCTCCTGTTGTCCGTAAGTCTCTGCACAGGGACAGGGGACCAAGACACAGCTGCTGATCTCTGGGAAGAGAAACGCTACCTCAAGGGAAAACTGGACATGAAGGAGGGCTGTGTGGCTCCACTTCCCAAGAGAAAGTCCCTTCTCTTCCACCTGCCTGGTCTGCTCCTGATGGAAACAGGCCTTCACCGTCAAAGGCATTCCTCCACGGAAAGGCAGCGGACAGGCTTGGCCCACAAATACGTACGTCCCTTCCCAGGGTGTTTATCTCATACCAGGACCCTTCACCTTGCCTGTCCCAAGAATTTAACCTCTCTCATGCTGCACAGAGCTGCTTCAGACCCTCAGAGCTCACCCAGCACAAAGCACCTGCTCAGATACAGGCACAGAGGAAACTCAGTCACTCGAGGGAGCAGGGCTGTGGTCACTACTTCGTCTTGGGCAGATGCTGACTCAGAGTTACAGAGCTCGCATCCCACTCGAGGACAGGCAGCAGCTATCTTCAGCCAGAGGAGGGAGCGCGGCCAGTCCAGAATAAGCCCCCCAGGCTTACAAAACCTGGCTGTCCCAAAGCCACTGTTGTTAGGTCAATAGCAAAGGGTACGTCAAAGGAGTCGATGGGGTTTCACAGATCTTCTCTGCCCTTTGCTGCTGTTGGTTGAGGAGGATGAACATGCTATGTTACTATTAACGATAAAACAGGAGAAAAACGCTGTTAGTCCACAGGGATCATTCATCCTCCTCACCCAACAGCAGCAAACCCTCTGCTCAGGCTGTGGAGTGACCGGCCAGGCAGACTCAGAACAGTGAAGTGGTGGTGGAGGTCTGAGATTTCACCGTGAAGAACGCAGAGTGGAGGAGTTCATGCAGGAGAGAACGAAAGAGCAGGAGCACTAACGGGACTTGTCAAAAGGGGTCTTCAGGCATTACCAACAACACCCCCCACTGCCAAACTCTTTCAAAGCAGCTAAAAAAAATAACCTTGTCAGAAGACAGTCAGGCAGTTAACAGCGTCTGCTCAGGCCTTACCAAAAAAAAAAAAAAGTCAGTCGATCTGTCTACACAGTAACCAAGGCACCGACAGGGCCTGGACAAGGGGTGTGAACAGAGAAACGCCACTGGGAGAACTTGCTGCGCGGCTGCTCCCCCATCGAGACACCGTACAACTGCCCTCTTCTCGCCCTGCCCCAGGAGCACCAGCCCTTTCAAAGACTCACTTTTTGTAAGGCAATTTCTTGGTGCAGCTTTGACACTTGCAGCTTCAAGGCAAACAGGTCCCTGAGCTCCTGGAGACTGGAGTAACGCAGGAGAGGCACAGCCAGCACGCCTCCACTGTCACACGTCTGTCCCCAGGGAGAAGCACCAGCTACGGAGCTGCTGCCGACGTCCCCAGCGCAGCCTGGGCGCAGCCTCAGCTGGGACTCCGCAGCTGCCAGGGTGGGAGAATTGGCAGGAGGCAGAAACACACAAGTTAAATCTGTACTTACAGAATTTGGGAGTTATTAACTAATGACGTTGTGTGAGGCAGGGTAAGCTCTTCACACAACGGGGACACCTTAAGCTATGACAGGGATCCCCCACCTCTCGACAGCTCCCTCCCCAGCCCTCCTGAACTGCAGCGCAGTCCCAAACCCCTCCTGAACACAGACTGGGGCCAAACAGACACCCCGGCTTTGCCTGCCACCAAAGAACTTCAAACGCTACGTTACCACTAACGATAACCAAGAGAAGAACGCTGTTGGTCCACAGTGTCCTGGGTGCAGGGGGCGAACTACGGGTCAAGCGCGGCTGGCCACACTCAGACCCGGCTGCGGAAGCAGGGAGCAGCTCACCTGCTCGCAGAAGCTGCAGCTTGTGCAGGCACTGAGAAACGGTGCTTTGCAAACCCTCCAAGGTCAGAAGACTTTCATACTCTCTGTGCAGAGTGGGATGGTCTGAAAGAGAAGCAGAGGGACACCCGCAGGCATGAGAGCACTGAAACCTACCTCCTCTCAAACATCAGTTTCTAGAGCAGCCTGGAGTTCACCAGCCCTCCTTTTAGGCAGAGCATGTGCCTGTTCCTCACGTCCAGCACGTGCCAGGAACACAAGACACATGGAACTGGAGCCCACTGAAATCACCCTTATTCCACCTTCTGCCCCCTCCACCCCCCTTTTTTCGGCCTCACCTGCAGGCTCAGCTTCCACACATTGGCTCAGAAGGGAGGGGACATCCTGGAGGACCTTTAACTCCTCCTCTATCTCTGCAGGACTGAAGGCTGGCACCGGTGAGCAGAACTCAAAGAGCAGCAGCTTAAGGAAGGTTTCACACCAGCAGCTCTGTGCGCTGTCCCGAGCCCTGGGCCAGGTGAGCCCAGGAAGCGGGGCAGAGGAGCAGGATGAGCAGCCCGTGAGGCCGCACTGTGGGGGCAAGGCCAGGACAGCATGGCTGTGTACGGCACGCTCACCTCCCGGCCTTGTGTGTCTGGATCAGAATTTTTGTGGCTGCTCGAGAGCTGCACTCAGAACAAAACCATTTTGCAGAGCCTGAGCCTAAGCCGCCGCTGCTGGAGGGGTCCTGTCTGGACTCTCCAGACAGGAGCAGGCGCCGTGCCTGCAGTTCCACACCACAGCTCAGGGAAGGGGTGGAGAGTTGAGAAAGGATACAGTTGTCTGGATCCTCTCCATGAAACGGTTCCTTGCAGCTGCTGCTTCTGCACTGGTTTGGCAGAGACAGCATCTCTCCCATGCCCTGAAAATTCAGAAGGGGCAGGAGGTGGAGGAGCTGTGCTCCGTAGCTCCCGCCACCACCAGGACATATCGGCACTTCCTCACCCCTCCCTTTCACTGGTCACTTATTCCCCCTCTTTTGAAGCTGGGATTAGGTCAAAAAAAGAAAGATGCAGAAAGATGAGATGCTGCAAGGCACCTCCAGCACCTCCCTCGAGTGGAAGGATTTACAGCCATCAGAAGGGAGATGACACGTGTCTGTCAGCAGAAGGTGAACTTGCAGCACATCACCAGCTCCGCTGTATGGCATCTGCGTTTCTGTATGTTTACTCTGTTAGTGAACGTGTAGTTTCCTTCACAAGTCAAACTCCAAACTTCCTTGAGACTCTCCTGTAACCCTTTTTTTTGGACAAAGCAGCACGCTGGGCAGGAAGCATGAGAGCAGCGTGTCAGGGACACAGAACACAGGGGTTTAAGGGCAGTGTCACCAGCCAGCTGGCCAGGACCTTGTGCCAGAGTCCAACTTTCCAAAGGATGAGCTACACAAACAACAGCCCTGCCAGAGAGGTGCCTTTCAGGGACAGAGCTCTCCATCGCCCCGAGGCACAGCCCCCACAAGATCCTTTGAGCGAGGACAGAGCCGGTGCAGCCCTGGCAGCTCCCCAGACCTGCTGCCCTAAGCGAGAGCACCGGCAGGATGCTTAACACAGCCACGCAGGGCCTGACCGTCCGGCCCAGCGCACACGCCTCTCCTCTCCAGCCACAGGGACCTTCCACATCATGGCAGACTCTGCAGCTTTCAGAAACACGTTACACAGAGCGACAGCAACATTAACGGAGCAGAAAGGAGCAGAGGCTATCAGGCGAGATGTGTTCTCTCTGCAAGGGATCTGCAGAGCAAAGGTTATTTTCAGTCTGTTGCCAAGTTGGACGTGACAGTAAAGAGTGTAAAATTACACCAGAGTCATCAGGGGGCTGAGAGGCTCAATTTCCAGGTGAAAATTAAAGTAATCGAGTCTTTACAGCTCCTTGAAGGGCAACAAAGAAAGGGTGTCTGATACCAGAAAGTTCATGTCACATCTTCCAGCTCCTCGAGTCCTCCCGTTCCCCAGCACTGCCAGGTC
>NW_010413948.1:0-12049 GCF_000710305.1 Buceros rhinoceros silvestris
ATATAAATTTTAAAATAATGTGTTGATTGTACAATAAACTAAGGGCTACCTTCAAGTTTTATTTCAGATGTGGAGTATTGCCTCTTCCATTTCTAAAACCTGGCAAATTAGATTCTGCAGGACCTAAGATACTTTTAGGGGGTTATTTTATTTTCATGGGTAACACAAAACCCTCCACATTATTTAAGGGGGTCCAGGCCAGAGAGCTAAATCCAAAGGGCACTAAGAGTAAGGTGTTTATGATAGCGATTCATTTTCAGGTGGCACAGAGAGCAGCAGTAAGGGCTGAGGTGCAGGGCTGTGTATGAAGATCTACTGGTCTTAACAGACTGAGCATCTGATGCAGAGAGACTGTCAATCGCCAGCAGCTCTGAGGCTGTGCCCGATTAAACAGGATTTATACAAGTGAGGTGAATTTTACTCGGATCTCAAATCCTCTGCACCTTTCACATCCTTCTCCTTAATGCCACACTGAAATTAGTCTGATGAGGGTTCCAACCGGGTGCTATTCAGTGTCAGGGTGTATTAAGAAGAGAAATGAAGCAGCGAAGGTAATCAAGTTTCTGCCCTGAGCATGTGGCATGCTCTGTTGACACATCTAATCACAAAGGGGCAAACTGTGTTCTCATATCAGTATGCGAAGAATCACATCCTTTACTTGCAACAAACTGGGAGTGTCTTGCTCTACTTTGTTCCAGGGTAGACAGCAATGAAGGGAATCAGTTTCAGATCTCATCCAAAGAAGTGCTGTGACTTATGCTAATAAGTTGCAAGGAGAAACAGGATGCCAAGCTTTTCCTCCTCTCAGCTATGGCTCCCAGAGAGTGGGAGTTCAGTCTCTCTCTGCCTCATACATGTGGGTGAAAAGGGGGAGCTGAACAGGGAATAGGCAAAACCACAACACGATTAGTTGTAAATGTAGTAAATGGTTCTGCCTCTCAGCTGTAAAGCACTTACTGGGTCCTTGCGGACCACTAATAGCTTGGAGACCACAGTGAGAGATGCACTGAGGTATGGCATAGAACAGTAAGCAGCACCTTATTCTCCTTTTTCAGGAAAAGAGGAGATCACAGCTGGAAAAAAGGTTTCTGTCTTAGCCATTGCTCAGTATTCAAAGGATAATACTGTAGCAATCTGGCCTGCAATGGGCAACTTCTTCACTAAAAACGTACAAAACTCCATCACAGCTTCCACCTTCACTGATGAGAAGCATTCAGGTGTCTCTAGGGGATTTCACTCCAGTTTAATTTAATGCAGTATCATATTAGAAATGCAATTAGAAGAAAGCCTGTTGATATATTGCACCAGTATCAATGAAAATAGAAGCTCCTCTGACCGGGATCTCACTCTGCCTGCTAAAAAAGAAAGTCTGCATGTTTGGAAATTACAAATACCACAAGGGAAATAGCAGAACAGACTACCTGGCACATGACAGATACATGACTTACCTCTGAATAATGCTTGGAAAATGGGATTACTCTTCCATCTGTTTTTTAATGATCGGAATTGGCCGTTTTAATAATAATTAAGTGAAGATTTAAGGTACCAAGACTTAGTAAGACTGGCGTGGTATTAAATACTAATTTATTATTTCAACATGTGGAAATTATCAGTTATTCAGCTTGCATAATTAGTCAGATGTTAAAACCAAATAGATATGGGGCTTGAAAAAAGAAAGTACAAAGAACAGTTATTTAGAGAGTGGGCAGAGAAATGAGGTAGGGAACCACACAGAACGTGGTCTTCAGGTCAAGCTGACCACAGGACAATCAATAAAACAAGAGAATAAGCTTAAGACCTCTTTGAGGGGAACTGTAGGCAGCACATCTTCCAGGGGCAGAAAAACACCCTACCAGTGATTGAGGGCTTGAGATGTGAAGCAAGTGAAAGCCTACGTTCTGAGGACATGTTGTATACGGAAGGGGATCCTCGAATATATTTATGATACTAACAGCAATATAACAGCAGGACAAATAGGAGCCCAGGGTATGAGGAAATTAATATAAAGGTCAGGTCTGGTAAAGAGGGATGGCTTAAAGCTGAAATGTAACTAGCAAAGCATTAGCTACAAATCCAGATCAAAGAGGAAAAAGGTGCTGAATGATATAGAAATAGGAAGGACCAAGAAGCATGTGAGTGAGGGTCACAATAAAGTACAAGCATTAAAGGCAAAGTTCTTCAATCTGAAATCACAGATCCCTGACAGGGAATAAGGGTAGAAACTGCAGCTCTGCTCCTGTTTTTGTACTTTCAGTGCTCCCAGAGTCACTTTGCTATGGTAAGAAGGAGAGTATGAGGCACTAAGATGTTTTTATCTCTTTGGATCTAACAGTAATTTTTCATCCAGGCACCTCTGAGATATCAAACTGTAATTAGTAGTGACTGATACCGGAGGAAGGCAGTGCCTGAAACTCTGAGCAACAATGCCCCACCACCACACTCAGCTGCAGCCTGGGGTAACACCACTGATGGAAAAAGCAGTGAGGAGTATCTAAAGGCACGAGATACAGTCAAAGCAGAAACAGGAGGACACATGACAGTTTTGGGGTAAGCGAGGGAGTGGGACAGAATAAAAACGGTTCGTAATACTGACCTGCTTCAAGGTCTCCAGTGCTTGAGGAAACATGTCTTGACTGTACTGCAGTTTGCCCACTCGCATCAGCTGGACAGCCCTCAGTGGATGAAAACCGGGATAATACAGTCTGCAGAGAAAAAGGACAAAAACGTGTCACTGTCAGCTCTCACCTTCACAGTCACTGCCTCTGCGGAGAGCTATTAGGGTGGGACTGCAAAGTCATTGTGAATGTTAATAAGGTACTCAGAGAGAAAATTAGCTGCACTGCTGAGAAGCATGAAATACTGAGGGGAATTAGCAAATTATTACTCTCCATCTCAGAGGAAGGCCTTTAATATTATCCTGTTAAAAAGGGACGGCAGTGGGATTATTTAATTTGCTACTGCTGTATAATACAATGGCATTTACTGTACTTAGTGTTGCAAACAGAGGTCGTTCACAACCTCAGGTCTCTGGAGAGATGTACTTTCAAGAAGAAGCTTCGGCAGGGAACCCAGTCCTGGATCCTCCAAGATGGGGAACAACTGCAGGGAAAACAGGTATGTAACATCTAGGCCACTGTTTCTCAGGGTTTGCTCGCTGCTCCCTGTTGCAGAAAGAACTGGTGCTGCACGTTCAGGGCAGCATCTCAGACTTGGCTTGTGCATCTCGGTGAGGTATCTGCTAAACTGAGGACACACTCCCATTCTTGAATATATTTCACAGAAGCAGAAGTTTTCCATCAATCTCACTGGAGTTAATAAGAAAAGAACTATGCTCTCTTTTTTCTTCTAGGAGGTAAATGGAGAGCAATGCCATGAATAATTCCTCTTAAGATGTTCTGAAATGTCCATGGTTTCATGGGAGCCACTCTGCATTTCAAAATCTGCTGGCCCTTGGCCCACAACACCTGGATCTCAACCCAGCCCTGGATATGGAGGGCACAGTATCAGAAGAGCAACCTGGGGGCTGCAGAAATCTGTGGACATGACTTGCCTGGAACTGGCCAGCAGGAAAAGTAAGGTGAAGGGACACACCTGGAAGTTAAGCCGCCTGCAAAAGATCTTCAATCTCTTTTGACTAAATCCATAAATGGAAGAATAAAAGCCTTAAGCATGACTCACCAAAGACAAAAGTCTTACTTGATCAAAGAGCATTTTATTTCCTCAGGCACACCAGAATTTGTCACAACTGCAGGAAGAAGAGCTGAGAGGCTCCCCAAAATCTACTCTTTGAATAAATTTTTTTTTTTTGGTGTTTATGTCAAACCTATGATCATCAGACATCAGGGGAGTTCCTAATAAATGATACCACAGCAGTCAGAAAGACACTTAAATCTGCATGAGTACAATTAAATGCATGCTAAGACACTAAACAATGTAAATTTGCACAATGTATAGGAATCTTGTGATCATTCTGTATGCAAACGAATGAGTTGTCTTACTCCATTATTTTTCACTAATGAAAATGCTAACATGTAATTATTTAAATGGTATTGTATCTGGCTGTCCCTACAAATCTCAAATGAAGATGTGTAAACATCACAGAAAATGTTTTCACATCCCAAACCCTCTGATCCCATGCAGTTTCACTGAAGACACACAGAAACACACAGAAAGCTTGCCTAGCAGGATCGATCTCAGGAGAAACAGCTCTTGATGGGCCAAAGCCTTTCACAAAGCAGCAGAACCCAACTCCTCAGTGAGAATAATCCATCCTGTTCAGCACCCGCTCAGACCCCTTTGTGGGCTGCAGTTCAAAAAGACTGAAGAGCCAGCAGACAACAGAGAAGCAGAATGATAGCACTTATCTCAGTCCAAACTGACCGCTCAGGAGCTTCAAGGAGCTGCTTAAACAAACTCTGGAAAATTACGAGTAGGTTTATTCTTAGATTTTGTTTCTGGTTAGTGTATCAATTAAGATGGTGCTAACTACTAGTTAAACAAGGAGAAAATGCTACTAAGTCAGAGGTTTTGATGTGAATTAGTGGACTGATAGAAATTATATTGTTAACAAGGCACAAATGGGAGTAGTGACCATATGCATAACTTTTGCAAAAAAATGATGCTTGTAGGGCTGCCCTCACCTGTGACTGTTGCAAAGGAAGGAGTAAAAAGGTCATTCGTTCTCCTCTGGACTACTGAAATGCCAGGATACCCGGGACAAGGATCATGGCCACAGCAGAAGTAGCCAGGGAGGCAGAGACTTTTGCATGAGATGATAACTCATCTTTTCAGTCCCCTCTGAGCTGTCCCTGCTGTATCCTGACATCTCTGATTATTTTGCCACTGCTCCTTCACAGCCTCTTCACATCTCCTCCTTTCCACACCTTTACCTTTCCTCCTTTCACCCATTCTTTTAATGACTGTCCTTTTCCTCTCCCTCCTGAATAACTGCCCCATCCAAAACACCAACACAAACAGGGAACTTGGGTCCCGCCTGCCTGCAGCCACCGCAGGGATGGCAGCTCACGTGGACAAATCCAGGTTATGCTTTAGTTCAGCAATGTGGTGCCTGCTAAACTTCACATGGGTCCATCGGAATTCAGAATCTGTCCCTCCAAGCAAGCATTTTTTATAGATCATACATTCACCTGCGACAATAAAGATTTAGGATTGTGGTATATGCAATACCACAGAAAACAGGCAACAATTTAGCAATGTCAGGCACTTGGCCCAGACTATGAGCCATAAACTTAAGCAAGTGAAAATTTAAGATGAAGACACAGAATGAGTAAGAGTGAAATGAAGAACCCTGTGCTCATAAATATTTACAAAGCTTTTAAACTGAGCTGATTTATGCTCTGATCTTATGCACGTACATAGTTACATTTTGCAAGCCTTAAAACTGACATTTGAAACAAACTGTTTCTTATCATATTCTGGAATAAATCTATTAAACTACTGGAACACCTTTTGTGGAAGCACATCCATTGAGTGAGTTTACTAGAGGGATCTAGAGAGCTTGCAGCTCTTCTGAGGGACGTGTAAGTGGGAAAAACACTGCTGGCTTCTTCCAGGCGTTCCTAGGATTCAGTATTACGAAAAAATGGCATGGCAGAAAGAACTAAGCAGCAGTGTCAGGTACTTGTGAGCCAATTTATTATCCCCACACATTGCTCTGAAAAAAAACAAAGTAGATAAATTTAAGAATAAGGAAGACATTTATCAGCCAAGGAACTGGTACCTAAAGACTGTCAACAAGAGACTAAGACAACCATAGAGAAATACATGCTGTAAAACATGTTACAGCTTGGAAAGAGTAGGATTTCCATTGGAAAAGGATTTTATGAGATTTACCAGGGCCTGAGGGACTCTAAGTGGAAGAGCAATGCACTGAAAACTGAAATAAAGATAGTTCTGTGGAGTGATATTTCTTGGCCAATCGCACTGGTCAATGCTAACTTGCAAAGAGAGATTAAACATAGTGCAACAACTAACAAGTAAAGCTCCACTGTAATAAAAAAAAAAAAAGAGAAGGCTAAGAAAGATCTGTAGATTTTGTATCACATCCTCTGCTTATATAAGGCAGTACAGCTCCATTCCCATCTATGAACACAGTGTCTATGACGGCCTGTCCCTCCAGCCTGCCCTGCTGCCTATTGATTGGTCCCCCCAGATTGGTGTCATCTGCAAACTCCACAGGAGTGCCTTCTGTTGCCTCCCCCAGGTCACTGACAAACAGGACAAGCCCCAGGACAGATCCCTGCGGTACCCCGCCATTACTGGCATCCAACCAGGGTACAACCCAACAGCAATGTTCTCTCATCCCCACCACAGAACCAATTTTTTACCTATCCAGCTCTCTACTCACCCGGACTGAACATCCTAACTTGGATGTTAACACCCTGATCATCTCAACCTTGCAAAAATAACAGTGAGCAAGCTGGCCAGCTCTCACAATGCCTTTGCTAGAAGTAACCAGTGGGTCTGATGGGTCTGTAGGGGTCACCCTCTCTCAGGTAATCCCTGGCTGAGCCTTATTCTGGGAAGTACCTGGGTAATTTCATAGCTGAACAGTGAGGTAAAGAAGGCACTGTCTAACTTACTATTCAGAACCTCAAATGAAAGCTATTTCTTAGTCTCCAGGTACTACCAGTGTTTCACTCTTCCAGGCACCAGCAGTTCCTGCATTTCATTCACAAAATGCAAGGATACCAATTTTTGCTAGGCAAAGATATGGCCCATACTTTGTAAAGAAATAGCTGCTTCTAACAGACCATGAAATAGATAGTTCCTGTTTGTAATTCAGCCACAAGGTTTGCCTTGATTAACCCACAGAGCAGTCACTGATCATATCATACATCTTATAAAGAAAAAAAATTATTTCTTCATTCTATATATTAGCTCTGAATCTCTCCAAGCAATCCCTTGTGTTCTCATATAAAGGACAACATGAAAAAGACAACCCTTGACAAACTTTAGCCAGTTCCTTCTCTTTCTTAATACTGTAGCTCCACTAATTCCACTCAATTTATCTCCCATTACAGGGTAAATAATCAGAGCTTTTTGTTCTCTTGTGAATTAAAGCCTAGTATTTAAAAAAAAGAGAGACTGCAAAATCACTGCCTTTTCTGATGCCTTATATTTTAAAACAAACAGATGCCTACGATTCCCTGTAAATCAGCCTGTGGTGTTAACGTTTACACTGTTGTCTCCAGTCTGATGTAATTAGACGCAGGCAGGATTTATAAACCTGAAATAAGGGTTTAAAATGGAAACGTTACAAGGCTCTTTAACATGGTGACATCTAAAAATTGATGCTATATATAACTGTAAATTGGTTTGCAGTACCTTTTAGTGCAAGTAAATATGACAGCATAAAAGACATAAAGCAGTTTTTGGAGCCCCAGCAACAGAGAAGGAATTAAGAAGCTCCTGGGCTTCAGCAAAGCTGATGGGCAGAATGCAAAGAGAAGAGCATTAGCCTTGTGACAGAAACATACTCGCTACAGCTGACAAAAATGTTCACCACAAATACAGCACTCGAGAAGTTCAACCTTCTCCTTTCTCTGACTCATTCTTGAGTTCTGAATTGTTCAGTATTTGAGTACGGTCATCGAAGCTGTTCACTGAACAGCAGCCTAGGAATTATTTTCTGTTGTCCAGTTACTTGTTTTTTTCATTTTCCAGTGATGTGAGACTGGTCATCTAATTCACATGATATTATTTCTACTCCTTGGCTGGGATGATCAATGGGTTCTAAATACAGGAATTATGAGAAACATTTTTAGGACAAATTTAAGGACAAATTATTATTTGTGCTAAACAGTATGAAACATTTGGTATCTATGAATATTTCCAGGGAGGAACCAGTCACTTTATGAATAGTCAAAGAAATCATGTGCCTCAGGAACATAAGACAGGTAAACTAACTGTGCTCATTTAGGAGCTCACAGATCTTAATGCCCAAGGTGCTGCAGCTGTTCAATCTGATCTCCAACACGGAATTTCACCTAGCAATTCCTGTTTCAAAATCAGCAATTCGAGACTGAAATACTGCTTAACAAGCAATGTCCTATATATATAAAATAATCTTAAGCTGCTCTATACATCATTTGCTCAATATTAGTACATTTTAATACGCACAAACCCTGTGCAAGAGTTTTGCCTGGTATGGAACAAGGTTACAGGGTTGTTTTTGGAGGAAGTGGGAACATGTCATTGATACTGGACTAAGTGTCTCTGTTTCACACACTAAGTATTAGAAGTCTAGTTGGAACTGTAAAATTTCTAAGGGCGATATTAACCTGTATATAATCTTCAGGGGTCCCTGTGAAAGCTTTCCAAAAGACAACTTCCATGTTAATAACGTGCTTTTCCTTGCATTAGTAATGGCTTTAACCTGTTTTTCTTTCTGGCTTCTCTTTCTCTCTCTTTCTTCCTCTCTTCCGTTTCTTCTCTTAACACTTCCTTTTTATCATGAATGACCAGATAAGTGTAAATCAGTTTAGTACCTTACAACTTCCCTTATACCCTCTGCAGCTGCCATATAATTTTTGGAGTAGTAGACTATATCCTTTACCTGTGGCAGACCTGATATACTCCCTTAAATTTTTTCCCAGATTTGACTTCACGTACTTCAATTTTGGGGTTGGCTCCTCAGCACTAGCAGGAAGATTTTCCTGTAGGTACCCTCTAGTGCACATCCCCAAAGCATCACAGAAAAGCTTTTCCAGTGATGAAAAGACATTATTAATTATTATTATTATTGTTAAATGTATACAGAAAGGAATTTACTCTGCTTCCAATTAGCAAGGTAGTCCTTTTTGCTTTGTGATGTTTTGTGCCATTGTTGATCCCTGAGTAGTAGGGATCCTTGTGCAAACCTTCTTGTTTGCACTACCACAGTGTTTACCATATGCATTTCATACTAATAGCAATATGGGGGTTATGGAAAAAAGGAGAGACCAGGGATCTCTCCTTTGCCCCATAATCTTCATTCTAGAAAGATGCCAGTTCACTGTCATCCCAACAGCAGAAATCTGAAGCAGTGCATTTTATACAGGCTTCTGGTTTGGTTGGATAGCTCTTGAACCTAGTGAGAATAATCTCACTTTCCTGACAATGCCTGGATGGCTCATCCCTTTGTTTTTGAAATACACTGCCTAACAGACCCTTACAACCATTTTTGCTTTCACCCACAGTGTTGTCACCTTTCAAAATTTGTCAGGCCTATGCTTTGCCCTTTCAATATACCTATTGCCCTTTCAGTTTTTCTTGATTCTTGGATACTTACTTATACTTGGATACTTATTCATAATAATAGCAACAATAACAGTTGAATTAGCATTTACAAAATTAATTAAGATTCTTAAGCATAACTTGTTACCAGTGTGTCTCAACAGGAACTCCATTGCCTGATGTGAGATATCTCATTGAGACATCTAGCTTTACTCCTCGCGTCTCACTCAGCTTTTCAATCTTTTAACAGGAACATACTGATCTATTCTATGGAGCTGATATGAAGGCTAGATTCAGTCATGTTTGTGAAGAGCTTCAAGATTTCAATAGGAAGATTCTATACAAGTTTGCAACGTTAGCACTAGTTCTGAAGAGAACGACAAATCCTTGGTAAGCTACACAGTTAAAATGTGGCAGCTAAACAAGACCATCTGTCTGAACTGGAGAACACTTAACTTCTATTCCGTTGCTCAGCTGCCTAGAAAATTTCTTGCATGACCCAAAAGGCATGTAAATTGCTCCAGAGTTTCCTAGGAAATAAAACAATCTGGAAGAAAGGGGAAATAGCACTCTTTACAGAAAACAGGAGACCTGCTATGAACTTTATGATCAGCAATCAGGAGCAATAATCTCTCCCAGAACTCTGAAGCGTTACCTGAAATGCTGCCTGACTATAAAGGAGAGATTTTTTCAGGTAACATCACTATGCCTCTTCATGGCATGGAAAACCGTGTGCAACACTTCAAAAAGCCAAGGCATGCTTGAACTCCCTGTTTGTAATTGAAAGTATCATGCTCACTGAGCAAGCATTTTTCAAGCAAACTTAGCTTTGCTGTACACCTTGATTAATGAGTACATTTGTACCTTGGCAGAACAGGCAGGGATTAAAAATTTTTTTAAGAGAAGATTGCTTGAGGAGCAAATAGATCCATGAAATGAATATTTCAGTTCATATAAAGTAAAGCAATTCTCAAGATTTCATGCTTTACATTTTATCTCCTATCTGTAGCTAGTTTAGTCTCTGAGCTACTGTCTCCAATGGCTAAATCCATCATGTATGTTACAGACAGCAGAACATTTCAAGACACTTTACACTGATGTAAACCAGTACAATGCCACTGATTTTACTGTGTGATGCATAGACAGCCACAGTTATAGCAACTTCTTAAAAACAATATTAAGGTCAGCATCGCAGAATCAAATACAAGTTTCCGGAGCATCGCTCAGAATGCATAGTACTTTGGATTAAAAGATTTTATTACTCGTGTTCAAATACTGTTTTCTTCCTATAGCACTCTTCAGGACAGAGAACAAAGTTTTGTGCCCAGATTTTGGCTCAAAATTATCTGTATTCTCAAGCCACCTTTTTGCAATTGTATGGTGTTGTCCTAAAAGATTCTGAGGTTTTGCAAACTTATACCTAGCTATGGTCATGTGGCCCAGCCACTTGGAGCTTATTTAGAGACGTGTGAGATAGGAGGATAAAAGATGCTCTCCCATAGGTGTTTTGAATGGAATTTCCTCAGTATGAGGATTTGGATTGCATTTCTAGATTAGGTCATTAGAGGTCCACATCTGGACATGATGAGGGTATACTGCTATAGGTAAGACAAAAGATGAATAGTTCATCTAAGGTAAAGCGCAATGCATTCAGGGACCTACTGAATAAATGTCTTGAGCAAAAACAGAGTTCCCAGACTGAAAATACAGGGCACAACACACAGGAACACAGTTCCCAAAGAATAAGCTGGTTTTTCTCCCATTTAGTGTCTACTACATAAAAATACATGATGGGTCTGTTGGAAGGATAACATTTTCTCCAGTCATGGGAATTCCAGCCCTTGTGAGGAGAGCTGTGGAATGGTGGCTGCCTCTCCAGGCCAGACCACAAGTGCAGTGACCGATCATGGCACTGAAGAATACGGCCATGAGCCCACCAGCAGAAAAAAAAAAAAAAAATCAAAACAAAACAAAGCTCTGGAAGCTACACAGGAAATCCCGTGGAGTTGCTTAACAGGGACCTCACTAGCCCAGCCCTTACAACAGCGCTTGCTCACGCACCAGTGGAGGCACAGACGTTTCGTATAACCAACCTCCTTTCCCTAGAGGTCACAGGTAGATATCCCATCGGTGCAGCACACTTCTGACAGGAATCCTCTGACACGACCTGACAAATGTTTATCTTGCACCCTGTTTGCTGAGGGCAGCAGCCACAAAGGAAGAGGCTATTACTGCACTATCATGCCTAAACCACATGAATAAATGCTTATAGCAGTCTGAAATTACGAAACAGTGAGCAACCACATTTCTCAGCCATTTTGTGGAGACAATTAGTACATTGATTTATGGATGACTGGAGGAGGGGAAATGAGAAAAAGAAACACATGTGGGCTCTACCAAGTACTATGTTTTCTATCAAATGCTAGTTGTGTCCCACTGAGCTGAAGAAAGACTCAAATACTTGGCTCACAGTTCCTGGTGACAGACAATTTCTGCGCAATGAAACAAGGTTTGTAGTTCTGGTTCAGAAGTAACAGGCAGCACGCTGGGAAGAGCTCCAGCAAGCTGTTGTGTAAGTGCAGCAGATCTGCCACGGTAACTGATCTGTGGGTCCTGGACTACGATATCATCCTGTGTCCCAGGTTATACCCTTTTGTTGGCTAAAACCCTTTGGCATAATATTTACTACTGCTTTCCCATTACTTGTACCAGCTGTGTCTGAGGCAGAACCTCTGGCCTATCTCACAAGTAATTATTTTGAATGGTAAGAAGAAATTCCTTCCCCACCCCTTCCCCTTCTCGCCCCCCCCCC
>NW_010413948.1:12157-17523 GCF_000710305.1 Buceros rhinoceros silvestris
CCCCCCCTTCCAGATAATTGTTACATTTTTTCTTCTCTGTTTTCCCCTTCTAGTTTTTCTATCTTTCCTAGTTTCTCTAGCCTTAGATTTTCTTATTTCACTATCATACCCAGTCAGGTTTTTTTCCCCTCTAACCTCCTCTCACCATCTTTTTAATCATAATTTCATTTTTTTTTCCCACTCCTGGGTTCTGTCTACCTATGCATAACCAAAGTGGTACATCCTCCAGAGACCAATTGCTCATTTGGATGGGTTACATGCAAGTTACTCATCTTTGAAGCAACTGTTAGACCACAGAGAGCTGTTTCAAAGTAAACTCCCTATATACACTGAAAATTACATGTTCAGACATGCAGCGGTGTACAGTGCATAAGCCCTCAGGAAACTACCCGTAGATCTACGATATGTCCATTAATCTCTGCAGCCTAATGGGCATCTTTCTAAATCGGTGCAGGAGGCAGCCATGACATTTGTCAATACTCTTTTGTGAGGTACAGGAAAACCATATATTGAGTCTTTGCTGTTGACTATGAATCCATGGCATGAGGCAGGCATCAAAATCTAAAATGCCATTTACTCGCCTCAAGCTAGAACAGAATCTCATGGCTCCATCTGATTTTGCAAAGTAGCGTAATAGGACCTCACCATTTGATTGTCAATTAGTGATTCTCTGAAATATGGCTTAGATATCTCTTGGCTTTCACGGTATCTATTCTGAGGATTTTTGTATCACTTCCAGTTTGTATTTTGTGCTGGAGCAGATGTTTCTCAAAAAAGTCCAGAAAAAGGCCTCTGCTAGGTGACAGTTTCTCTCCCAGAAAAATGGAGATCTGTCCTGGAGTTATCTTGCAGATGCACATCATGGCACTGCAAGTTTTTGTATTAAAAGGACTTTCTGTTCTTCCTTGGAGCTGTAGCTCCTTTCTTTCACTGCTTGTGGCGGTGTATCAAGTAATGTTCTTGGTCCACTTCCTCCCTTTTTTCATTAGTCTCTGTCAAAGGACCAGCAACTTTGACTCCCATGAAAGACCAGTTCTCAGAAAGGGCTCTGCTAATTTATTTACTGGTTCTCTGCAGACTTATTTGGGAAGAAACTATGACATACATACCTTACCACAGCCTTTGATATTCAGGGCAGTTCTTTACATTGTCCCTTATCAGACGAACAGCTGATGAGAGTTGTATCTTCATATAAGAAGGTACATGGCTCAGTTCTAGCCCTTACTTGGCTGGTTCTGTATCAGCTACCGTCCTTAGCCTTGAGTCATCAGATCTGCTCTCATCCAGATCTGCTATGGGTAGGCAACAGGGTGGACATGTTGATGGCTGATCTCCTGCTCTTGACTTTTCCAATCGCCTTTGTCATGTGCATTTTACCTCTCCCAGGCATGTTCCAAAGCCCATCCTAAAGCTGAATGACCACTACTTTGGTGTTTAGGCCATGGTTTTGAGATCTAATGTTTCTCTTCCTCAGAAAGTATCCGGATTACTGTTGCAATTTTTTGGTATAGATGTTAAGTTAAAAGATACAATTCCATGAAAAGAAAATCCAAAGTTATGCATTTCGAGATGCTATCAGTCTTTTTAACAGTGCACTTCCAGCATAGAGGTAAGAATGAAGCCCACTTCCAAACACAGTTATGTAGCTACAACACAGCAGAAAGGCTGGATAATTTATTCATGTAAATTATTATTTTAATATGTTGCTATAGAGTACAAATAATGCTAAGCATGTAGAGTAGGTTTTATAAATTACGTATCTTTTTTCGTCGCTAGTTTGAGGCATGATACAGTAGATCCTTTAAAACTGCCAAGTATTAACTTCTCCATGACATTTGTTTATGAACAGAGATGAGCCAAGAGGGAAATTTTGCTGTGCACAGAAGTACACTGACAGCATGAACACTACTGTGTAGATAAAGTATTTTCACCATGACATAAGTAGATTTAAAATGAATGTGTGCAGCTATTTAGATTGCCTTAGCTTTGAAAAATAGGAGCTCAGACAGATTAAATATAACCATATTGCAATTTTTTGATTCCTACAGGATAGACTATAGATCAAGTCATTTCATACAGTATGCCATACAATATTATACAACACGTAAGACAGAATATTTAAGCCAGTTTCATGTAGAAGAATATTTATGTCAGAAAACAACCATGAAAAAGGATATCTTCCCCTCAACAGAGAAGCAATAAATGGAGAGATCACTGGGTTACAGAGTACAGGAATGCCTTATTTTGTCTTCACTCCAGAGAACATACACTTCTTTTTCTCTCTTCTTTTGACAGTCTTGTCTTCTTGTTTTGGGAACAGCCAAAACTCTTCTATACCCTCCACCACGACATCTCCTTTAGCATTTAATGTGGTTACTCAAGTCCAAGGCTCTTTCACTGTTCCTGTGTCTTTGCCTGCAAAGGGCTCCTGACAACACTGCTAATGTCCACAGTCATCAGACTTCTGGATTGCATCACTCCTCAGGTATAGCGTAGGGTATCAAGCCTGAGACCTGAGCTTGGTATGCTGTACTGAACTATCTCCATTGCCAGCACTTTTGTAGCATGACTCTACAAGCAAAATTTTGATTTTTAAATTCAGCAAATGACCGTTTACATGAAGAATAGATTTCATAAATCACACAGTGAACAAACTGATGCAAATTCAGGCATTTAATGCCTGTAGAGCAGCTTATCCAGTGTGTCTTTGTCACCCAGTAACACCCAGTAATCATCCCACATCATTGCTATTGATTACCTCACTGTATGTGTATTACTGTATTAAACTCAATTTTAACACTTTAATTAAAACTCTGTGAATTCCAACAAATCTATCTATGCTACAGATAAGGTCAACAACTCAAAACAGATTAAAGACTATTTATATACACTTTAAAGAAAGCAGGTTTGGTCAAACTTCAGTTCTGTACTTGCCAGTGTTTGTGGGACTATCCCCATGAACCCTCAGTTGACTTGATTAGAAATCATGGCTGCAGTCAGAAACACATTTTGGATTACAATTTCAAATTTTCAGCACTTATAATATGTAGGTAAGGACACTGATTTTGAGGAGGAGATTGGAAATAACTTAAATTCGTGGCTAGACATAATTCTGCCTACCAGAGATAGACAGCTTGTCTACTGTAGACTTTCAAGTTTAATTTGAATCCATTAATGGCGTAAATTTAAAGTGATCACTTCAGCCATGCTGTAGATGCTGTCACTGAAAACTGAAACAGCATTATTTCATAGTTAGCTTGATCCATTTTCAAAGTAAATGCAGCCATAGTGCATTAAATTGAGAAACTCACAGGGTTTTGAAAAAATTAATTAAAGCACTTTAAAATCTATTTGGGTTTTTTACCCTTGAGGCAGAAGCACTGGTCAAACAAAACGGTATGCTTCCAAAACCAAAATCCCATGTTTCTTCAGAACATTGGTCCAAAATGTATGCAAAGATAAAATCCTATGATGAAGATTGTGTAACTATCCTCTCTTCACAGTGAAATTTGATGTTTCCTATATGACTTGCTCTACGAGGCCAGGATATAGCAAGAGAATTGGCTAATGCGCAGAAAAGCTTTGTCTATTCAGATACTAGACAAAATGGGCAAGATGCTGACTGGATACAAGAATATATTTTGCATTCTTAAGTTAATAACCTGGTTGTGCTACATTTTGATCCGAAATTGATGGTACAATAAATATAAATTATGAAGTATTAATCAGAAACAACGTAATGATTTTTAATGTACTAGCAAACACTAAACTACCAGCAAACACACAATCAGTTGCTATAGTAATTCTAGTCTCCCCCTATGTCTTAAGAATTGTTAAGTGATAGGATGAATTTTGTCCATTACAAAATGTGTGCTTTCCCATAATCGCGTTTAGTGGATTTTCTGCAAAATCCCCATGTGCATACTGTACAAATCACAGTGTCTAATCAGATCCAAATATCTGATTTGAATTTTTATTGAATGCTGACCTTTCCAATATACATCTCATTTGAGTTTGTGTCTAATATGTGTATCACGATGTCAAATGTTCCACTCTGCTTGTATTTAAAGAGAAGGCACCGTGAAAGCAGATCACAAGGAAAAAATGGAAGCAGATTCAAATGAATAAATGATTTTAAAGGAAAGTACAATAGTTAATTACTGCAAGACTAAAAACTGGGAGCAATTCTCCCCTGTGTATAAGGGCCAATGCAGGTCCTGTACGTCAATTAGACCCACTTAAATCACATTTTAAAGGCTTAGACAGGATTTAGGTGGCGCATAAGCCTGGGGCTGTCCATCTGCATGTCAATTTCATCCGCTATGAATATACCTGTCAAGATAACGGAAATCTGAACATTAAGGAGGTTGTTAGCAAATCAGAATTGAAATTCTCAGACACTGTCGCCTCAATTGGATTTGTCACTCTTCCCTTTCTTATAGCAAAACAAAGTGGTTACATGCACAAAGCAAGTGCAAGCAACTGCAGTCACAGCACTAAATTTCCTCATTTAGGCTAAAGCTCTAAAGGGGAAGATGTATGGTACTCTCCGAAGAGACAGATTGTTTCTCTCACTTGCTCTCTTTAAAGGAAGAGGTTTTAGTGGTACTCTTAATAAAATTCATTTCTATGTCAGGAAATGCATGGCAGGACAAACACTGAACTAAGCGCCCAAGACACACATGCCTTTGATTAACTGGTTTTTTTCATATAAATATAAAACTCTAAATGCATGATTAAACTGCATTCTATGAAGAGTTGGAATTCGATGCCTGATGAGCAATTATTTAGGATTCATGGATTCTTAGTAATTATAGGTTTCTCCATTCCTTTACATTTCTGCATTAGTCATAATTTCTAAGGCAGGTAGAATTCTGAAATCTGGAACATTTACTTATTCTCAGAATTCAATAGAAAACAGTTTTTGGTTATTTGAGACACAAAACATTTTGACAAGTATTCAATTACTTAGATCCATGCTAAATTATGAAATAAAGGAAAATCTACTGGAATAATTTTCCTTCTAAATCCTGGAGAAAAGCTTTAGATAATTCAGGTGGGGAACTTGCACTGAAAGCACCACAGGATTCAGGCTTTGTGTTCTACTGGACTTTCTCCTATCAGATCCTATCTGATCCATTAATGATACCAGATTTAAGAAAATTTTTTCTTTTTCAATTTCACTTCGGGACATTTTTCTCTGTATCTCTTTATGTTTCCTCTTGTGCCAAATCGCTAAAATATCACCAAAGCCCTCTTAAGAAATTACATATTCTGCAGTGCCTGAAGAAAGTAGAATTTGAACCTTTTTCCACCCTAGGAATCCTCTAGTAATCCCTGCCACTGGATTTTTGGGGAAAACATTG